>NW_020897725.1:5631959-5705838 GCF_003984885.1 Neopelma chrysocephalum
TATTTTATCTTGTCATATCAATGCAGGAGGATTCACTGACTTCACCAGAGAATTGACCAGGAGGATCCTTTTCCCAGGATTAGCACTAAAACTAAAAGCTGCATACATTAAAAGGAGGTCAGCTGTGTTCTGTTTATTTCTGGGAGTCCATTCAAAACAATGAGCATCTCCCTTCTTCATCCTATTGTTCTATTACAAATCTCCATTAGTATTCCTCCCTTGTTTCCTCATCAAGTATAAGCTTTTCCTCCTTCCTTTGAAAGTCCTCCAAAGCATTGTACTGTCCTATCAACCCAATCCACTACTGCAAGGTCAACTAAAACCCAGGCTTTGTCAATGGCAACAGCCCCCTCACCAGTTTCTCCAGGAAGCCCTTCAGTGCACCAGTATATTTAAATGTTCAGAACCTCTAGTGCTAATGGTCCTATTTCTGTGCAATGGCAATAAAAATAACTCTGTGACCACTTTGGGTATAAATTTCTTATCTTGCATACTCTTCCACTCTGCCATTAACAAGCAGGGAAAGTGTGCAAGCAAAATGCGCAATGTAACCCCCAATCACCCCTCCAGCAGGCACCCAGTGGTCTTTAACCTGGTAAGCAGGTGTGCAGAGCTCTGGAACAGAACTGCTGTTAAAGCAGTGAGAGTTTTGTGCATCCTGTGTCTCCTAAACCCCAGGCCAGATAATCTGCTTGATCCAGATATTGCAATTAATTTTTTATCCTGGAAAGCCTCTGTGGATGGCATTTGATAGCACCAGCACAAGTAGACCTGCTTAACTGAAATGTTGATGCACCATCAAAGTACATAGGATCTTGGACTTCTAGGAGAATTCATGTTGGAAGGGACCCTAAGAAGTCTCTAGCTCAAACTCCTGCTCAAAGCAGGGACACTCATAAGACCAGACCAAGTTGCTCAGTGCTTTATCCAGCCTGGTCTTTAAAAAGGATAGAGATGGCACAACCTCTCCGGGCAACGTGCTCCCGTCTCTGACTATTCTTATGCTGAAAATAATATTCCTTATTCAAACCAGAACTTCAGTGTTACAACATCAGTGTTCATTTAATCAAAATAAATATGGTATTTATATATAATTACTATTTTTTAAGTATTAATATTGGTAATAATACAGGGCTTTACACTCGGCTTTGCCCTCAAAACTTAAGGGGTAGATAAATTTGTAAGCCCATTTTAAAAGTACACCAGCTGTTGCTTGTTTAATGTCTTGGGGAACAACTAACACACATTCAAAGCTATTCTATAACCAGATGTGATATCTTGCATTTCAATGTCCTTTACAGTAAAATAGATCCCCCAAGCACTTAAAAATATATCACATAACCCTGCATTAACTGGCAGTTGCTTCTTTGGTAAAGCCTGGCAGCTGTTTAGCCACAAACAGAAAATAAGGAAAAAAGTAGCTCAGGATAAGACTGAGTACTGGAAAGTACTGCAGGAATATGGCTTGTCCTTAAGTGCTGATGTTTCACCAGGAAGAGTCATCGTCAGCATTTCTGTCAGAAAAGCTTGTCTGTAAAGAAACTCCTAATTCACTTCAATGCACCTAAATAGCACAGCTCAGCAACTTCAAGTGATGTTACTAGAAACTCCTGGTTTCTCAATGTTATTGAGAAGCAGAAAAATGCTTTTAGCTAATGAAGTACGTATTTAGAGACCTCAAAGGAAGCTCCTGTAATTCAATTTTTTTTTTCCATTTTAAGCCCTGAACACTATGGCACATCACTTAACTAAACTAAACAGGGGCTATATGGCAAAATAAAATACAGTGAAGCACGGCCTGCTTCTTGAATTGGGATCTGACCCCATGTCCCTTGCAATATGCCTCAGGATATCTTCATTGTCCAAGAGGGATGAAGAACACAGCCCTGCACCACTTCCAAAGCAGTTGCACTCCTTAGACACAGTCAGAGCTAATCTGCTAATGACCCACCAGAAGCAAGGATTGTTCTTTGCTCATCTGCAGAGGGTGTTCAGATGTTTGTCTTGTAAATGCTACTTTCCAGTGCTTGTTAAATTATTCCAACCTCTACTAAAGGAAAAGAATAGGGACACCAAATGGTAAACAAACCTCAAGTTCTGTTTCACCTCCACAGTATTTGGATGAGTAACAACAACAAAGATGATCTTTTTTTTCCTAGGATTGTTTAATTCCACAGATTATAGCTCACATTTTTGGCAAGCTATTCAGCTGCTATTGGGCACTTCGTAAACAAGAACTGACGATCTACAGTCTGTCAGTACCTTTGTCTACTATCCCTAGACAGTGTGCTAGAAGAAATCAGTGTAACAGATTTGGATAGGTTTTTTTACTTTTATGGACAATTTATCACAATGAGGTGGAGTGAGAAATAGACACAATCAACATCGGCTTTCATAAATAACAAAGGGAATCAGCCTGGTAGCAGGAGTAGCAGAGAGGCTTCAATGATTTTGCTTTGACATTTCAGGTTAATTTGCCTACAAGGGTGGAAGAGACAATTGGGTTTTCTGTCTTCAGAGCAATTTGCAGCACTCACTAAATAATACAATAACCTCAGCACGTTGCCAATATCTTTCAGGAGCAAAAACATGTTCCCCACGAAACTCATTGACACCACCACATTGACTGTGAGAGAGAATATTCCTCCACTGTTCATGGTAGAAGGACTTCTCTGGCCAACACTGAGAAGGTTGGGCCATCAATTAAGGCAACAGAGTGGAGGAAGTCAGCTTCTCCCACAACTCTTATGACTGGGAGGTGAAACCTACCCATGCTTCTTCAATGCGCTTTGACCCTCCTGTCCCCACTGAAACGGCGTGAAATGTTCACAAAAATCTTTGCCAAAATTATCCACATTCTTAAAGAACAAAGATCCACATGACATCTGTCAGAGACCCCCACTTTACTCTCATAAATAGCAGCCATTTGGCTTTTTTCCCCTCATTAAACAAAGAAAACTGCAAAGATAGGTTTTTTTGTCCAGATGAAGGCAGTAATTTATCATCATGGCTAAGCTTCACGAATGAAGATTTGAGAACGACTCTACCCACGCTTGCTGCAAACATGCTGATGGCTAAAAAGGCCAATGCGAGATAGACAAGTCCAGTAGCAAAAGGCACAGCAGAAAGTCTCCTTAGGCGGTATTGGCAAGACACGGTTCTTTCTGCGTTGTCTTTTCTCCTCAAGAATGATTCTGTGTGTGTTCTCAAAAGAAGCAGCAGCGTTACATACAGTGTGTCTCCATGTCTCCTGATTGGAGGACAGAGTAGAGCAATGATGATGATCAATATGGCCAAAGCTGAGAGATTGCTTCAGGGAGTCCTTGTATCTCCTCTTCAGGGTTCCTGTCTTGCGGCAGCCAGTGGCAAGTTCGCCACAGAGCACAATCTTAGGGAGACAGCGGTCCTTCATCCTGGAGATGTGTCCTGCTCAGCGCAGCTGTGTTCTCAGCAACATGACCCCAATACTCGTAACCGCTGCCTGTTCAAGAACAGACGCATTAGTCACATAGTCAGTCCAGTGGATGTTTAGGATTGTACAAAGGCAGCGTTGATGGAAGGCAGTAATTACAATAACAATAAATGGATATACTATATTGAGCACACAAGGAAAAGTGTTTCTCGCTGATAAGACTCATGCACCAACCCACTAGTGACCTCCAGACACTGATTTCAGGGAAGCTCCCTATTGCACAGCATCCCAGACTTGTGATCCTGAAAGCAACCTGTAAAGATGTGAATCCCTAGAGAGGAGAGTATACAATGCCAGTAGCCTTTATAGGGACATTTACAGGTGATCCCAAACATTCATTGCAGAGTATTTAAACAGCAGATTCGCACCTTCAGTTTAAAAGCTTTGCAGCTCTTCCCTGTCTCCCATAAGTGATATTTTCTTCTCTGCTTGATACAGATTAGTGTTTCACAAATAAAAGAGTTCCTTAGTTCCAAAGTTAAATCCTATTGTCAGGAACACAGAAAAGAGTTCAGTAGGCAAAAAGCTGATTCTGCTAATATCCCATGAATGAAATTTTATCTGTCAATTAAAGAAGAAATACTTCCTCTTCTTTCTAATGCCAGAGAGCAAAATTAATGCCACAGCCCAATTTCTATCATACAATGTAATAACACAATTATGAAGCTGAGAAAATCCTAAAATTTATTTTGCTTGGCCTCCAGCCTGACAATTTTCAGAACTCTATGCGATGCATGGATATGTTTCCCATTATAAAATTATTTGTTAAGCTCCATTCATTCAAGTTACAGGAAGAGACAACTCAATGGTTTATCAATTTAATCTGAACATCACTTGACTTTTCTGCTTGGCCTGCATTCACATTACAGTTTCCCTAAGTAATTGCAACAGCCCATATTGAAATAGAGTCTTGTACCAGACGACAATAAATTATAGGCCTGTCAAGTCTTCAAGTCTCTTGTGCCAAGCATGGGACTCCCACATGCTCCCCTCCACAGCTGGGCTGTTCCCTTGGATGTTTTATGTGCAGCATCATACCAAGTTGACTCAGTCTGTGCCCTGCTAATCCACTTCATCTAGCACAAATGAGGAGATTCAGCTCAAAACTGAAACACCTAAAGACAAATGTTCCCATGTGGTTACATGTACTCTAGGTACCTGAGTTTCAGTCAGTAATGATCTAGGGCTCAGTTTGATGCCATCAGAAATGCCCTAGGAGATGCCACATGACCTCCAGGCACCACTCCAGAACAGCCTGAGCTCTCCTTGGACCATATTTTCCAGATCCATCCAAATATCTTCAGTATTCAAAAGTATCTTATCTGTTATGAAACCAAGCTTTGCCCTTCACCTTAATCCCACCCAGAAACATGGAGGATGAGAGCTTTGCAGCTGGAGAAGGAATCCAAACTGCATCTGGCAATGCCCATCTTCCTTGTAGCAAAGTGTTAGATTCATTACACCCCACTGGACTGTGTTCATACACATAAACAAACAAACAAACCAACAAACAAAAGAGAGAGAGGGAAAAAAAGAAGGGGCTTACTCTGTAAGCTAGTCACATTCAGAGCTGGCTCAACATTTGGAACTCTTCCGGACTGAAGTCTGTATGGACCTGGAATACTATTTCCCTCCCATGGAAAGATGGGGTCTTTTGGAAAATTAGAAATTAGATGTAGATTCATAATACTGCTGAAATCGTGGAAATACTGGAATATAAGGATTGGGCCAGGCCTCTTTCTCAGTATTATAAAAATATTTGAGACACAATTCATAAACAGAAAAATCTGTTCAATGAAGTGCACAGATGTGATATAAGACCAATAGTGAAGAGGCAAATGAAGACCACAACCTGAAGTATCAGGGGCCTCTCGGGAGCTGTGTATGAGCTACTGAAGAGAGCTCCTGACAACATACTCAGTTGAGTGATTCTGTTCACCATAAAGTGGGTGCCTAATTTAAAGTATACTGAATCATTTGCTTCTGGAGAAGGAATGTCCCCTGGAAGCCAGAATGCAGTGACACCTGAGCATAGCTGGACAAGCAGGATTACAGGAAAAGGTGTTAAGCAAAAGAAAACAATACATGGCCATTCTGTTTAAGGAGGCCTGGTCCATCACAGAGGTGGATGGAGGTCAGAAGAGTGACAACATGAAGATAAGGCAGAAGTAGGACATGGTAAAACCAATAGGTGCAACACTCATGATGCTGAGCTAAAGGGAAGAAACATAAGGAGATATCCAAAGAATTTTACCAGTGGCAGCCAGAAAACTCCCGGAGCTGATACAAAGGCATAAAAGCTCTGGCATCAGAAGTTTAGGGTGCTCTTTCTTTTTTCCCCTCCTCACCACTCCCATGGATTTTCCTGAATAAATCAGAGTGGGGGCTTACTAACTGCTCTAGTAATGAACAGTGTCTTGGTGTCTTTCATTAACTCTTTTAAGAGAGTAATGTTCTCCAAACATAATATTCAGTCACACATTGGTGAATGATCCTTACTACAGTTCTTTTTTTTATTTCCCTTTTGGTTTGCATTTATTTGGCCTAATTAATATTCAACCTGCGGAATTCACTTTTCACTTACTCAGAAAAATGAAGCAGAAATCAGAGCAAAAAGGAGTTTTTAGATGTATCCAACAATGGATCTTCAATTTGCACGTCCTGCTTTCTCAGGTAAGAAATGGCTCATCTATCAGTAAATAATAGAGGGGGTGAAGTACCAGCATTTGTGGGTCCATTGCAATGTGCTGCATGGGCACAGACCACAAACCATTTTTTTGAAATTAAGCATTTCACTTTCCAAGGATAGGCAAAGGTGAATCTGGGAATCTGGCTTCAATTTCCAATTCTGCCACACATTGGTGGGGATTGAGCTGCTGTTCCTGGGTTTTCCAGCAAGTCAGCTCAACTCCTCTTTACCTGCACATATCTATAGGCTAAGGTGCCTAGCAAAAATTTACCCAGATTTTGGCGTCAGGTAACATTAGCCTGATCTAAACACTGCTCCAGATGTTTTAGTCCTTTCTTGATGCAGGATCAGCAGCATGGATGCTCTCTGGATCCACGGCACTGATCCAAGTAGGCTTGCTGCCCTGACACCCTGGATAACACCAGAAAGTGGCACCAGTGCTCTCTTCTTCTTTCCTGCATCCCATCCTCCTGGGATCAGGGAAGCACAGTTTTCAGTTTTCTCAAGCAGTAGGAAGGCCTGATCCCCAGGATCCCACCTCCTGGCAAACAACCAACCATCTCTGACACCAGCAGCAGGACCACTTCCCTCTGCTGTGGAAAGCTCAGTTCAGTGTCACGTGTGCGACAATGCCAGGCAAGAATCCAATTCTTCAGGGTGGCCTTCAACTGCATTAAACATTGGGACACACTTTCTCTCTCTGAAATCCCTTTATTTGCTCCCTCCACACTTTCCGAATTTTGCAGCTAATGAGGCTTGGACCCTACAGACAATAGCATTCAGTCCCACACCATCTCAATTATTATTTTTCAACCTACACACTGCATGGAGCAAGGATTTTGTGAAAGAAATAATATGCAACAGGGTATAATCTTTTTTTGCTAACTATCCCTATCCCAAGATGGATTAGTTCTCCTCAACTATGGGTCCTTTCTCAACCAGCCCTGAGAACTATAGCTTTATTACTATAAATGTGAGTTTAAATAATTATGTATGTCTATCCTAATAAGAGAAAATGTGGTTTGGATTTTGTAACAGGTGATCTTGAGAACTTCAAGCCTGCTATGTCACTGCAGTTGGCCATCATTCTCAAATTGACTAGTTTTATTATAAATTTAAATTATTAAAATCTCATTAAGTTCTAAGCTTTCACTGTGGCACATGCATCTTACAGACCTTATTTACTTGTTAGTCACATTTCTATGGGGCTAATCATGGGAATATCCTCCTGATGAAAGTACATGCTGTCATCCCAGTAGCAAAGCGTTGCAATGCCAGGAAAAACTTTATTAACCCAAACATACTTCCTAGGTTGGAGGAAGGCAACTGCCTCCTGCATTATCCAAAGACTGGCAACATTAGCATTGAGTTGGCACTTCCTCCAGATTTAAGAGGTCAGCTCTCTCAAAGAGGAGATTAGACTGTTCTTACTCTACTGAAATATGGAAAATGCCTCTGGCAATGTCTGGGTTGGAAGATTAGTGCTGTTAAAGTGATTTAATGACTATGGTTTAATCTATGGAAATTTCTGGACAAATAGACGGTACGTGTACAAACTCAATTGGTCTAAGCACACAGAGTTAAACCTAACCCATTTGGGTTGAACCTACTGCTTTTAGGCTGACCATTGTCAGGGGAAAAGTAATAGATGTGTGGATGTGAAAACTGGGATACTTTCAGAGCTTTAGAGGTACTTTTAAGCTAAGTCCTGAACTATTGCTGTTGAATCTCATTTCTCTTTGGTACCTTGTAATTGAGTGATTGCAAAGGTTTACAATAACCAACATATTGTAGCACAATACAAGACTATAAAATTGCTTTTTTTTCCTGCCAATTATGTGGTGAGATATATATGGCTGACATGTCTTGCCACATAGGGGGAAAAAATCATTTCCCAATTATCTTTGTATATTTTTGGCTAAGAAGTTTTCTCATGAGTCACAAATCATTTTCTCATGGCATCAGTAACCTTATTACATATGCAACTAATTTTATTCTGTAATCTAAAGCAGCAACAAAATGAAATTTTCTGATATCTCTCCTGGCATTCAGTTATGAGAAGCTGCAATAATTTTTCCTTGTCTATGAATAGCAGTAGGTAAAAAGGATCTCAAAAACAGGAATACCATCATGTTTTCAGTTGGCCATAAGAAATATAATGAACAGCATATACAATGATCTTGACCTCAGCCCATCAGTCATCATTGACTATTTTCCATCAGAGCTGCAAAACAATGCCAGCTCAAAAAACATTTCCATAGCACTCTTCTTTTATTTATTTATCACATGGAATTAATATTGGCCCCACCCTATTCACAGTGAGATCAAGAGAGAGTTCTAAATTGGTTTCAACAAAGGAGAAATTAAAGATTCCTTTTTCATTTGCTGACCCTTGAAAAAGAGAGAATGCTAGTAACCACATTAAATAAAAGCCAACATAACTACTTGGCAATCAACAACATCATAAATATGAAACATTTCATTTTGATGAACATTAGAAAATCTAAACATAGTGATTCCTGCTTGCTTGCTTCTTCTGAGTTTATCTACCTCCCCCAAGATGTGGTCTTGCTGTCCTCCATGAGAGATCATCCACTGTGAAATACATTCTTAAAAAGAAAACCACTTGACAGTGAAGCTTGTGTTAGTAACTGGCTATTTTGAAGTCTTTGTGATGAATTGCTGCTTTTTCCATGATCTAGTTGTTTTGAATCTTCCCTGCTGTAAAAAGATGTCTGATGCAGTTTAAATACTTTTTTTAAAAAACAGCCAAACTCCTGATCACCACAAAAATGATCACAATGTCAGACCAATCACAGGCATGTAGAAGTTGCTGTACTAAACCTGTAAAGATCTGGAGATTTTGAGACAAATCTTTGAAAACTTCTCAGTGCAGCCCACAAATGAAAAAGCAGCATGACTATTTCGCCATGCAAATTATTCCAAAGATTTAACTCATAACATCCACCTAAGTAGGAATAACTCACCTCAAGCCTTCCAAGTCTTGAAACATCTCTATACACTCTGCTTTCAGCAGAAACCTTTGAATGGATTAGTGATAAATATTTTCAGCTCTGCTTCTGAGATGCTACAGAAGATTAGAGGTACAGCATCTCAGATATTATGTTCAGAGTGGAGGGCAGGCACTGGCAGAGTCAGAGAGAGCCCTGCCTTTTCAAATTACATTACACTGCACAGGAGGCCACAGCCTCAGCTTTCACCCTGTACACCAAGTACCTCAGTCAGCCTCTAACTACACTTTCATGTATAAGAACTGACTCATAGGACACACCAAGTGAGTTCTTCATATTGTCTTTCTTGCATGTGTGTCAGCTGTTTTAGCAAGGATCTCTGGTGGCTGATCCATTAATTAGTTCAGACTCTTTCCACAATCCAACTTGGTTTTATGCTGACCCAGTGAGGACACAGATGCCCATAGATGTACATGGACACATGTTCATCTATGTGAAATCAAGGCTTCAGCATGGTCGTGGCTCTTGAGAAGAACTTGCTTTTTAACATTTTTCCTTCTTTTAAAATGGAGATTTTTTTTTCCCCTCTTCCATTTTGGAGACCTCTCTCATTGCACAGCATCTAAAGAGACTTTACAGACAGAGTCACCAGCACCATCAGTTCCTCTGCTCTCTTCTTGCCCAGCCTGGCAAAGTTGGTAGCAGGGACCTACCAGCTGAGGACAGGAGCTGAGACAGTCCAACTGGAATGGCAGTGTTTTGCTGTAAGATCAGGAAAGACCCATCCTAGCACACTAGCTGGGACTGTGCCAGTACCAAACGGTATCAGACTGACTCCAATACCAAGTGGCTCAGCAGATCTGGAATGGTCATTAGGATTATGACCCTGATCCCAAAACCACTAATTCCTCACCAGTTTTTACTGGTGAGAAATCTATCTGTACGTCTGTGACTGCTGAGTTCAAATTCTTCTGCAGACCAGCATACTTTGAGAAATTTAAAATAAAAAAAAAAAAAAAGAAGAAAAAAATGGACAGAGACAGGAACCAGTTTTAAGGCAGGCATGCCTCAAAAGGAGAGTTCACTCCTGTTGCTCAGAGATATTTCAGCTCTGCCAGTTTTTTGCAAAGCCCTGGATGCTCAGGATTCTCCAAGCCCACCTGCCTTCCAGATACTGGTGAATTTCAAGTAGGAGCATGATGCAAATCAGGGGGTTTTCTTATCAAGCATCCACCCAAGTCCACATATAGCACTTACATTCACTGATGGTTTAGTTCCAAGAAGTTACAAAGCTAAGGGCCTGTTTCATCTTAACCAACTCACACTGACTAGCTTTAACTACTTCTTGGGGTTTGACCTTACAGCTCTCCAACTATACTTTTTCTACCAAAATTTTTTGTTTCAATGTTTTTCTTTCAAGTGTCTCAAGAGCACAGTTCATATGACTCCATATAAATCTCGAAATTTACAGCATGTCTAAATTATACACAAGATGTTCAGAAAATTATGCCTAACAGAAAACTGTCAGCAGCAGATTATGAGAGAAGTGTGTGACAGGTAGTGATAAGGCAGGAGAGAAATGCAAAGACCTGCAGGAAAACAAAAGAAGAAGCTGTGGGTTTGGGTACAGATCACCAGTTGGCATTTTTACCAGCTTAATCACATCAACACTTGACCACATTTTCACAGCGTTTTTCTCTTTGCAAAAGCAATCTTACCAGCATCAAAATATGATATATTTCTTTTCTCCAGGAATTTAGAAAAACTGCACAAGCACCAAATACCTACTTTGTTGGTTGAATCTGCCTCTAAATCTAAAGTTTACTAAATCAGCCATCCCACCAGTCTTTCCCTGATGCAGGGAGGAGTCTGAGTGGGTTTCTGTGGCTAGGTTTTGGTAGCGAGGGGGGGCTACAAGGGTGGCTTCTGTTAGAAGCTGCTAGAAGCTTCCCCTGTCTGGTGGATCCAATGTCAGCCAGCTCCAGGATGGACTTCCTGCCACTGACCAAGGCCAAGCCAATCAGGAGTAATAGTAACAGCTCTGTGATAAGATATTTAAGAACAGAAAGGTATTGTGCAGAAAGAGCGGAGTGGGAACATGGGAACAACAAGGTAGACACCAAGGTCAGTGCAGAAGGAGCAGCCTGTGGTGCAGATCATGGTGGAGCTGCTGTGCCCCTGCAGCCCATGGAGGAGCAAGTGGATGCATGAAGGAGGCTGTGACCCCGTGGGAGGCCCAAGATGGAGCAGGGTCCTGCTGGGGAACTGCAGCCCGAGGAGAGGGAAGCCAATGGTGGAGCAGGGTTTTCCCAGGTAGGACTTGTGGCCTCTGTGGGGGACCCACGTTGGTACAGCTCATTCAGGAAGGACTGCACCCCATGTAGAAGTGACCCACGGGACAACAGTTCCATGAAGAGTTGTTGCCCATGGGATGGACTCACGACAGAGAGGTCCATCAAGGACTGTCTCCCACGGGAAGAACCCCACGGGAGCAGGAGAAGGACTCCTCTCTCTGAGCAGCGGCAGAACCAACAACTGACCACAATCCCTATTCCCTGTCCCTGTGCACCGCTGGGGTAGAAGAGGGAGAACATGGAAGGAAGGAGGGGTGGGGGGAAGGTGTTCTTTTAAGATTATTTTACTTCTCACTCTTTTGTTCTGATCCTGTTAGTAATAAATTTAAGTACTATCCCCACTTTGAGTCTGTTTTGCCCGTGAAGGTAATCAGTAAGTGACCTCTTCTCTCCCAGCTGTTATTTCAACTCATGAATCCTTGGCTGGTTTTTTTTTTTCTCTCCTCTGTCCAGTTGCAGAGGGGTGTGAGAGAGTGGCTTTAGTGGGTACCTGGCATCTAGCCAGGGCCAACCCACTACAGAATGTCAGCAGGGAAGAGGAGAAATTGTGTGAAGGCACTGCCCATTGTCCTTCCCTCAGAGAGCTCCAGCATTTTCAGTCTGAGTTTGTCCATGGTTGCAGGTGAAAATGGACATGGTGGACCCATGCCTGACCTTAGGGTAGATGTGCTTAAGCCTCCCTTCCTCTCTCCCTTTACAGACTCTGGACCACTGGTCAGAACACCCTCCTCTTCTTCAGTTGTATTTCCCAAGTTCATTTCTCTGACCTGCCAAGATGGACAGAAAGGAGGGTTGGATTTAATAACATGGCAAACAGGAAGAACATTGCCCAGAGGGTCTATTTCTGGAAACCTTTGACACCTTCCCCTTTTAACCTTGATAAGAGGCGAGTAGAAGATGGGTGAGTGGCTGGGTAGAGAGGCTTTTGCTGCAGGCGGGCAGGAGGAAACCTCCCAGTGACAAAGGGGAGTGAGAAAGGAACAGATATGAGCCTGGTAATTCAGAAAAGTACATCAAGAGGGACACAACAAAACACCAGTGCAAACAGTCAGTGCTTAAAAGTCCAGCTGCCTCCTCCCCTCCCATCCTACTTTCTCAGGTGCCTGGTCAGTAACACAGAGTGTTTTGTTCCTAGCCTCCTCCAGTGAAACTAAATCTGTTTTTGAGCAGGATCATGTCCTAAGGAAAAACCCTGAGCAGTCCTGCTGGACTAGAACAAATGGCCACAACTTTCTGCAGCCAAACTGGTTTTTGCAGACCAGGCAGTGATAAAACCTTGTTCCTCTATTAAACACTTCTGTAGTTAGAAGACATTCAAGGCTGGGTTTTGTTAGAGCCCCTGGGTGCGTAAAGTTAAGCCTCACTAATGTGTTTAACTATTTCTTTTTCCAAGTGAGGGAAAAAAAAAAGAAAAAGGAAACTCAGCTTTTTAATATAGGCTTTGTCTCATCATTCCCCAGTATGTAGTTCAGATTTGACTCCCCAAGCAGGACATTTATTCAGCTGACTTGAAGCTAATCAGCAGTGTTTTGAAGTTAAAGCAGCCTTTGTTAGTCAATCTTGTTGTGAATAAGTTTGGGTGGAGGGAGGAAGACTTAATCCTATGCTTTTTCCATTATGAGACCAAGAAACAGCAGCTACTGTCTTTTCCCCTTCAGCATTTTTTTTCCCTTTGCCTTTATTTCCAAAGGTCTGGGATAGAAGATCCCTATCCCCATCCCTCTGAAGTTTTGTTTCTAATAGGTTGCAAACACTAAGTAAAGAGCAGCGATTTTTTCCCTGCTTCCCCTCAGTGAGCTGAAGCAGAAAACATGTTCTGCCGTCCTCTGGCAGAAAAGAGAAGCGTCAGGGAGCCACAGCAGAGAGGTCACCAATAAAGTGGACCCAGAAAATGGAATATACAGTGCCCCGAAAGGACACACTCTGGGTAACGTCAAGGCTTTTCTTTGTCTTGCAGCTATTTTAGCCATTAATATTTGAGATATTCAAGCCTTGAAAAAAAAAACAGTTCTGAAATAGGGATCCCACGTCTTATCTTGAATTCTCTGAGCATTTCCAGCTTGAACACAAGGAATGGTGAATCAAGTCCTTAATATAAATACCAACAAGGAGAAAATACTGCCTTTCGTTCAATGCTTATGTACTTGACCCCACACACACTTTTCCCCGGCTGGTAAATTAGAGCTTTTATTTGCATTTGGGTCCCTCTAGTGGAAAAAGGAAGAAGCCCGAGGATGGCTGCAAAACTTGGGTGGGACCTGCTGCATTACAGAACAGCACGATCTGCCACCGACAGTGTTTCTACACCATTGTTTCACCATTTAACACCGGGTCATACCGTGGCTTCGTACAGATTAAGCTGTACGATCAGCCCCCTGCTCTCTGAGTGGCATTACTCTTTCCAGCCTCCTGGTCACCTACATACCAGGATATTTATTCCACTTCTCATCCATCATTCAGGTGTGCTGGGATGGAGCAGCCTCACGCAGCTGTACAGACTGGGAAACAGATGGCTTGGCAGCAGCTTTGCAGAAAAAGACATGGGACTGTGGTGAACACCAAGTGAAACCGAGTCAGCAGTGCACCCTTCCCAACTTCATTATGAGCTGCTGCAAGACTGAAGCCTGCAGGTTAAGGGAGAGATCCTTCCCTTCTCTGCAGCACTGGTGTAGTCACAGCTAGAAAACTGTGGCCAGCTTTGGGCTTCCAAACACAATATGGATGTTGATAGGCCAGATGAAGTCCCAGAGAGGGCCACCAAGGTAGCTGGGGACTACAGCACACTACCTCCTTCTCACAGGAAGAGAAACTGAGTGAGATAGTCTTGTTCAGCCAGAAGAAGCAGCTCAGGGAAGATCTTACTGCAGTGTACACTATCTAATGGGACAGAAGGTGAAGTCCATCTCTTCTCAGAGGTGGAGTGTGAAGAGACACAAAGCAACAGACACAAGCCAGAACAAGGGAAACTCGAAAGAGACACAAGGAAAAAATATTTCACTGTGAGCACAGTTCAGCGGTGGAGAAAGTATCCAGAGAGTGTAAGGAGTCTCCAGTACTGGAGAAATTCAAGACTGGATTGAACAAGGCCCTGAGCAACATGCTCTGATCTCAAAGTCAACTCTGCTTGGAACAGGAGGTTGGGCCACATGAAGTCTAGAGGTTTCTCCTAATCCAAATTATTCTGGTTTGGATCTTTCACCCACTGAATAACTCATTTGGGCCCTGGCTTTAGTGAAGATTTTGAAAAGGAGTGGTGTCTATATGAGAAAATTGCCAAATAGAATAATCCAACATATGAAATTGTGGGACAGAACTGGTATCTGAAGGACAACTGTCAGCCTACATTCGTCCCACCTAACCCCAGGCACCTGCACTAGGAGTATGGCCATCCAGTCTCGACCCATTCTGAATCCCTTTCTATCTCTTCATCACTGAAGAAAGAAGCTAAAACACAGAAGAATTCAGTGACACATTCTCACCAAGAGTCCAGCAGCTCTGGAGAACAATTCTTATGTGCTTCAAATCAAGGCACACCACTGTTCAGACATCATAGAATAGTTTGGGTTGAAAGAGACCTTAAAGATCATCTAATTTATGTTTTAAGCTAATTCTGCTTACTAAAAACTTGCCATGGGGCCCTGTTCCCTTCAGCTCCATGACAAGGGGTGGAAGGCAGCATATGGACCTTGCTAGTAACCATACATGTTACTGGATTCAAACACTATTATGAGCCTCAGTCAAAGAGAGAGGCACAATTGCATGGTGTCTGTCTCTGATTTCTCAGCAGCTGTATGGTGGTTCCCCACAGCTGGGTCCCAGCACATCTATTCACAGTGGCTGTTGTCTTGCTTACCTCCTGCCCACAACTAACATAGATCGGATTCACACTGGTCAGGACAACTTTGCATTTTCGCTGCAGAGTATCTTCCCTGGCAGGACCTTCCCAGCCTGAGTCTTTGCTGTCTGGTAGAAACTGGTCCATTCCTCTGCCTCTGCCACTGCCTGTCTCTGTGGGATTTCCATGGTGTCACCGCTTTTTCCCATGATGGTGAGCGATCCAGAAAGGCTCAGCAGCCTCTGCTCCTTTCAGAGGATGACTTATCCACTCTTCTTCCCTTTGTACATGAGAGCAGCCAGTCCGGCTGAGAGTACCCCTGGCATAAACCTCCTGGGCAAAGGAGACAACTGACGTGCTGGAGCTGGCCCTTATGGCCCAGGGGTGGTGTCTGATATGACAAAGTATAAAAGAAATTCATGTTTAACAGTGCCCTCAGCTAACCCTACTGACCAAAACACCACCTTCCAGCCAGTGAAAACCAAAGTGCCGAAGTGGGGAGATGTAGAGACGCCTTAGCTAGGCTGCAACATGGATTTCAACCACATTAGCAGGAAGGTCTTCTCTTTGATGCAGAGCTGCCTATTACTCTAACAGAGAGTTTTGGAAATAATTACCTACAATAGGGGTTTCAGGACCATTTTACACCAGGTTCTACAAGGGATGTCCACAAGGTTATAAAATATCATGTCTCTCATTTCTCCAGGTCTGCTATTAGTAAAAACTGAAAGATAGGACTCCACAGTCATAACAAGCTCAGAGGATTGGTAAAGCAGCAGATAATTAAATTAAGAAAAAAATTATACATTTAGCAAGTTTGGCTATAATTCCTGAGAACAAAGACAAATCATGATCTTAAGATGACTTTACTGCGCAATTTTGGTTGCTTGCTCCCGAGACTAGAAGTAGTCAAGTTTCTCATCAAAACAATTTTACAAAAACTTTAACTTGAACAATACTAGTGTAATACTTCACCCCCAAATTTAGACTGCAACTGGCTGAAATTTCCTTCCAAAAATCACAGTCCAAGGAAACAGGAGAACTGATGAATTTCAGCCAAAGTATTTTCGGTTTCAAGGAATTTCAAGCAAGAAAAGCAGGCCTTGGAGTGGAAAACTGTTTGGCGATACAGGGATACAACTGCTACCAGCTCCACCTATAACATGTTCAAATTGGTGTATACTGCAGAGTCCATAGTAAAACTTAGATTAGTGAGTCCAAGTGTTTCCACTATTATTTGCATTGATATTTGCCATGAGAATAGCAAATTTTTATGTATGAATAAAAACATCAAGTCTAAGCCTTTCTGGCACTACATATAACACTTCCCTTTTCTCCCACGTGTTAACATGGAGATTCACAGGCAACATGCCAAGAAGACCAGAGAAGCTAAATTCACTGTATAAATAATTCAGGATCAAAACCACTGGTGGTAAATCTGGAAAGTCACCATCTGACCTACCATATGTGGTTACTATGGAAATCGCTTTCTCCTTTAACTTAATGTACTCAGTAGTGGGAACCATTTCCTCATGATTCACATGAATCTCTGGCATGTGCTCCGCTGCTAAGTGCCAGTGAGAAGCTGTTTGTTGCAGTGATATTATAATACCTTGACAGGACTACAGGACTGGAAACTGCCACAAACTAGGTCTGAGCTAGCCAGAGTGAAGCTGGAATAACTGTCTTCAAAAGCAAATCAAAACAGGACCTGGCACCCAGTATTGCTATGTGGTCATGTCAAATGCCAGTAATATCACTCCCAAGTCAGTAATAAAACCGTAGCTCACAACAAATAGGCACAGCTTGTTTCCAACACAGAAATAAGGTTCATGGCCACCTGCTTATAAAATGTGTTCTTGTTCGGATTTAAAAAGGCCGAGTTTGTCATATGAAGGATTAAGTGCAGTGTAAAAATTCAAGAACTCAGGACTTCTTACCTGCCACTGTTAGTGCTACATTGTCTTCAGAAGTAATTTCACTTGTCTACGCCTGAAAAATTGAAACAATTGAAACAATTTATTCCTGTGCATACAGATTGGATATCCTGGTGATTATAGCATCAGTCAGGAAGAAAAGCAGTTCCCAGGCTCCTGCAGAAAGGCTTTCCCTGGCCCAGATGTGGCTGCACATTTCTGGTCCTTCCAGAAGCTGGTTGCAGAAATCTGTTTTTAGCACATTACAATGGGCTAGGAGGATTCACCCTGATATGAGCTGTGAATCTCCAGATGAGAAGATGTTGGGGGGCTGTAACTCTCAAGAATCACACAGCTCTTGAATGACAGCAGCTGTGATTCTTATTACTTTTAATAACTGCTGATCATTATTATTTTATTTGTTCAAATACCTCAGTTGTGGCCAAAATGTGGAGCAATAGTGCCTTTTACAGTTAGTGGGAGCTTTCAGCACTGTTCAAGATTCTTCATGTCTAGATATATTGAATTGTAACATGGTTTTTTTCTGGAATTCAAAATCTTTTCCCCCAATAGCCAGCTAGTTATGATAGAGATTAAAAAGCTAGCAAAGGAGTCACTAGTTCTTCGCAGAGCCTGCCTCAGCTTTGTAATACAGAGGCCATCACAGTGTCCATTACTTCCAGCACCAATATGCATTTTTCAAACTTGGGCAAATGGAGTTCGATCACACCTCTTATTGTCAGCAAAACATGCATCAAGAATTAACAAAAAGCTCTTCACTATGGATAACATTGATGAGGAAGCTTTTGATTTGGTCTCACCTTAGCATTGCCCTTTTCCAAAGTGCAACACAGAGCACACTGTATTTTGGAGTCAGTGTGCAGATTCCCTGCACCTATCCTCAAAACATCATTTATTAAGTGATAGCAAGGACACTGTGTGCTACCAAATTTTATCAGGCCGTTAGCCTGATTGTAAGGGGTGATGCAGAGCCCAAAACAGCAGACCCTGGAAAGGCATTTTGCTCTCCACTCCTGGAGCAGATCAGCTGCTCTGCTCACCCAGAGGAACAGAGGAAAAGGATTGTTCCAAAGTGCTGAAAGCCTCTTAAGAGGAAAGGAGACCCTTGCACCTTCACACGTGGCACAGCTGCACTGGGGACAAGGCTAAGAGCTGCACCTCAGCAACTGTCTCTGGCCAGATGCATTAAATGGCTCTTCTGCTTAATCAGTCATTACAAAGACATTAGCCAAGTGAGGTGCAAAAATCTGAAACAGAAACTGCGACCTTGCAGCTATACATGTGCTGGGGTATAATGGTTGTAGAATTTTTATTCTGCTAGGGCAACCAAGTCACAGGTACTGCCTTAGGTGTATGGGGGTGATCTCAACCTTGGACCTAATCCTGAGTCTGAGCAGAGATTTAACTGGCACCTGGTAAATTAGGTGTACCTCTGCAAGCTGAGGCAGCCTAGCTGTCACTGCACCTCAGTCCCTCAAACTCTGCCTTCCTACTTCATATGGTGCTGGTGTGCCTGTGTCTGGTCCTGCCTCATCCTCTCGATGCACTGGAGTGCACACAGAGAGACTCACAGCAGCACTTTCAAGGTCCATAAGCTCCATCTCTTCATGGAACACGCCCAGTTCACCCACTTCCCAGACCAACTCAAACCTGCAAACCCAACCCCAAGCCCACATAACCCTGCTCTTAGCATTAGTAAGCTCACCAGTCCCATGTCCCTGGTCCAGTTAACTGCAAGGCATCTGAGTTCCACATGAATGATGGAGGGGGAATGGCACTGCACTCCCAGCAGACTGCAGAGGCAGCTGTCTCAGCACTTGGGGTGCTGAAGACCCCTCTTTACCAGACAGGCAGATAAACCTCTTGTATTAAGTAATGAGCCCCAGCACCTTTCATTATCTTGCAATCACACACTATCATACTGACTCACCTTCCTTAACTTTCATGTGAGAACTATTCAGATGCTTAATTCTGAGAATGATGGATGATCTCTAAATGGGCAAATCTCAATTTCCTTCCATACAATTAATATTGTCGGGCCTAGGCAGACCTGCGATATCTGAGAGCTCTGCACATAAAGCTCTCCTTCCCTACAGTCCACAGAAATCTGAAAGCTGTCTCAACATGTCCAAAGTAAAGAAGACATAGCTGAGAGTTTTTGCACCATATTTTATGGTCTTTATGGCATCTAAAGCAAATTTTTCAGTAAGGGAATTTGTCTGATTAGCAATTAATTATTTATGTCAGGCAAACTCTGAACTAACAGTTGTTGCTAAGTTATCTGTTTGCATGACCATGTCCACCCGTTTCTGCAGGGAATGTATAAGAATTTGCATTACGAGGAAATCTGAATATTTGTACTCTCAAAAATAGTCCAGAGAAAGATTATTTCGGTTTTGCACAAAAAGATTTGGGTTTCATCCACTGAAACTAGGGAAATCTTTGGCCCTCAACCGAATTCACAGACAAAAACATTTGAGCCTACAGTTATCATGAGCCAAACAGAAATATTTATTTGGCCTTTACATTGTTCTATTTGTTTGTTTGTTTCAATAAAACCAGGAATTTTCCTCATCAGTTTTTACCTTGACAATGAAGTGATTTCTTTTCAAGCAGTGTTTCCAAAAGAATATTCCAACTGGCTTGAGCTGCTTACATTTTTGTCCAATAAAGAAAGGGAAAAATGTCAGTGTAAGACACAAAAGCTCCAGAGTCATACAAAGATGACCAATCATGAGGAGCGCAATTTACTTGGCTTTTTCCAAAAATTCATTCCTCAGTAAATAATTATGAGTTCTTGTTCATCTACAGATCTCAAATAACATTACTAAAAGAAGCATTTATCCTTAAAATAAAAATTCACTCTTTTCACATGCTTTTCAAAAAAAGGATGTACATACACTTCACATGCAAAATTATTTCTAACCACCCACACTAGCTTCAGTAACCACATATTCCAATTTCCATAACCCATTTTCTTCCCCACAATCTCTCCTCACTGAACTGTCAAATCCTTCATTGCACTGTAATCTCCTTTTCCATACAATTTCCTTTCAAGAACCTCATTTATTTTCAGATGCTGTAAAATAAATAATCATTTTCTAAATTGATCACCAAAGCTAAAATCTGGGCTTGCTGCTGCTGTCATTCTACTCATAGTTCACATACACACGCGTGCACAAACCTTAAGAAAATTAGGAAAAGTCTGGCCTTAAAATTTTAAACTCATGGGATTTCAGGACCTATACTCTTGAATTTTACATACTCTTAAGACTATGTTTGTACTTGAAGCGGAGAAATTCACTCTATTTCACAAAAAGCAGTCACATTGCACACTTACATCTCTCAACTTCAACCTACCCAAAACACCATATCTGACAGAGTCCTGACTGTGTTCATCCAGCTGACTTAAAACCCCATTTTCCTGTCTTCCAGGCTCATACTGTCTTCTGACATGCAGTTTAAGGTACCTGGTACTAAAATCCCTGTAAGACCTTATAATGGCCAGTCTTCGCGAATGAAGATTTTTGGGAAAGGTCTTTTACCTTTCAAGCCTGCGCAATGGATTTTTTAGGTGAGACACAGCCTGCGCTGAACTGAGCCCACCCTTTAATCCTAAGGTTCATCTGCCGGGGCCAAGCAAGCTTGGACAATGGCAGTGAGGTCCTCAGGACGTAAGTTTGTTTAGAGTGACCTTCTCATAGATGGATGGCCTCACAGGGCTAACGGGCTCCATCTGCCCGGGGGACAAGGAATCGAACCTGGGTCGCAGCGGTGAGAGTGCCGCTTGCTAACCACTAGGCCACCAGGGGTCCCCAAGACCTTATACAGGGGGAACATTATATATCACATGCAACACTACAATAATAGACACAGCATACTCGATTAGCAACTGAATTATTCATTCTCTTACTTAAATTTTCTATCTCCATTCTTCAGCATAAATGAAGTTGCTATAGAATCCCTACACCACTGCAGCCATATAAGTTGGTTCAGGAAGTTAGAAGAGGGAACAGAGGATGACAATCCAAAAAAACAAAAGTTAAAAAGGAAGATTCAGCCTTCAAAGCAGCTGAACCCCCCTTAAAACAGCGGAGTTTTTCCAAAGTATCTGTCTGATGTAACTCTGCTACTGTTTTCTTCCTTTGACTTCAAGATTAGGTTCTCCAGGTGCATTTGGCAGCTCTTTCCAGAAAATCTGCCTGGATATTCAGCCCAAGGCTACACTTACAGAAGTAGCTGGTTACTAAGATCTCATTAAAGTGTTTTAGGGGTCAAAAAAAATCTGGGTTTGCCATAATTTATGCATTTTCAAAAATTTGTTTATTCTAATAGCATGTACCCTAGAAAGAAATTGTACAACACATTGTGAAGTTCATGTATCTTATTTGGTTTTTTCCTTCTCCTGAAATGGACTTTTGAAACAAAATTCAGTTACAAAAGATTTAAATTCAGACCAAACATTTTGTCTCACTCATCTGCTTTCTGGGAATTTTACTTGGAAAAGGCAGTTTTTCCTTTCCAGTTGAGAAAGGAAAATCAGAGTTTCCTTGAAACAGAAGACCTAGTCTCCACCCATACTATTTGCCATCAAATGTGCTTATAAATGCTAGGAAAGAATTTTCAAATACTCAAAACCATATCAAAATTGCTCAGAGCTTCACTTGTGTTACACAGAGGAAATAGTGCTGTGGTCACTGAGACCAGGCTAAGTCCCACACTGGAGCACATGGACCCAAGTGACCGGTCTTTCCTGGTGCCTTGCTCCATTAAAAGACTTCCAGATCAACCAAAACGTCAGAAAGTAACACCCAGCTTTCACAGAGTTAGGCATGAAAACATTGCTCACATCCAACAGCAGCAGGAGCAGCTTTTGCAAATAGTATGTGCGCTTTTATGTGAAGAAACTTTGATCTGTCTCAGAAGGACACACTTCTGAAAGTCACTTTTAATGTAATCCTGGGAGTATCATTATTAGTGATATCACTTCAGAAACCAAATAGGATAAAAAGTTGAATTTGTTGCACAAATAAGTCAATGAACTCACTGGCACTGCGACTTCAGATCACACAGTGCCAAAACTCTGCGGTCTCAATCTTCCCTTGTAGTTGTCCTACCAAATGACGTAACTGGAATTTTTTTCCATCCCGGAATAATTACAAAGAAGATGGACATTCTTCACTGGGAGAAGATTAACGAGTGTGTAGTACACTGAGAGGGATGTTACCACACCCAAAAAAATGAGTCATGGGAGAACACTTTGAAGAACGTCACATTTTATGACATGAGATTTCTGCATCATTCTGGAGTGTTTTAGGACCAGAAAAAGGTACCTATGATGTCACCAGGCCTGTTGGGTACTTCCAGTCTGGGCTTTTACTGCCAAGTATTCCTGGAGCGGTGATTTAATTTTGGCTGTGTCACTGCTGCTATGTCAGCTGTACTGCTGTGAATGCAGTTCTCGTGTCTTTCCAGCTGGGCTGTTGCTGTCCTTCAAAATCCTTGTCATGTGTGACTCTAAGAATGGACAAGTCAGCAAGGTAATAGTCACAATAATAAATTCTAATTGCGTGTATGGGGAAGATCAGTAACACTGTACTGCAGATAGCAGTTGTTATGGGACCAAGTCTGGGTCTAACAAAACCAAACAGCAGCCTGAATAAAATGAGCTTTTTGCAGATTCATGCTGACAAGGTGTGTAAATGTTTCCCTGCTCCCAACCTTGGTAGAGTGGCTCAATGAGGAAAGGCCATAGTGGGTTCTTTGCCTGGGAGAGAGAGGTTTCTGTCCTGATGTGGATCCTCCTAATCCAAAGGAAAGCTTATTTCTGCTCTCCACTCCAGCAATTAAAAGAACAGACTAAACAGGACCTTTTGTGACATGATGTACAGAGAAATACTAAAGTGTGCCAGCTTTTCATTGAAACAGGAGCACAGTAATTCTCCCTTGGTAACTCCAGTGAGATGGAGCAGCTTCTATCTCTGCATGGGATTCCAGGGCCCTCTGTGGCAACCGTCTCCTTGGCTATAGACTGTTCCTCCTCCAGAGCTTCACAAGCACACTGTGACTGCCCCTCAGGCCTCCAACTGCATTTTGAAAGAAAAACGAGGAACACATAGATAGTGTTCATTCTGGAGCACCAATATATATTGAGTCAAGCATAAAATTATAAGTGGAGAAGCAGAACCAACAATGGAGAAAGCAGTTTGCAACAAAACCAAAAAGGAGCAACGTAGATGGATGCAATGACATCCCATGAAAAAGTCCCTTTTCATCTATTTAATAGCTGTTTTCCTGCAGGGACATGTAAAAACTTAATCACTGGCCATGCAGTAAGCTGACACCCATTTTTTAACTCACACAAATCATCTGATGTCATTCAGCTCCCTGGTGGGTGAAATAGAGCCAGGGTGTGAATCCCACAGAGGCAGGACCTCAAAACCCCAGCAGCCTCACATTGCAGCCTGTCATTGACACAGGGGTCTAGACCATCCAGACTAGCACTAAGCCAGGACCCACTGCCCCATCTCCATGTCACAATGCAGACACAACCTCCTGGGGTCATGTGGGGACATATCTTCATCTTCCTGAGACTCCAGAACGTGGACCATTCAATGACAGATCACGTGTTGCTGTGCCAAGCTGAGCTGTTCTAAGTTTCCACATGCACAGCCCACAGATAGTGCTGTACACAGGTCAAGGATGCTTTGCCTTCATTAATCTTTTCCAGCAGCAGACGAACTACCAAGCAGCATGTGCTGGTTTAAAAGTTAACCAGCAGGGGAAATGAACTCAACTCAAAAGCGAGATTATAAGTCAGAGTAACAATTTAATAAAATAATACAATAAGTACGATTATACAGACAAACAATTGGTTTTAACCCACAAAACCCAAATGTATAACCCAGCACCCTGGGGCATGAACAAAGGGGTGTTCCTTGGGCCCCCCTGAGCCCAAAGTAAAGGGAGAGGGGAAAAACCTGCTGGTGGGAGAGCTGTTGCAGTCTGGTCAAGAGTGGTGATTGCAGTCCGGCCGAGGGTGGTGGTCTCAGTCCGGTGATCTGCAGTCTGGTTGAGAGCAGTGATCTGCAGTCTTCCTCTGGATCCCACGAGTGGTTGAAAAAGTCCCAAGACTCCAAGATTATATATCCTCCAGTTCAGGCAGGGATGCTCAGTACCTCCCTCAGGGTGGGGGGTTCCTTAATGAGTGTGAGGACAAAAGCAACATCCTATCTCGCAGGCCTCTTAACACCTAGTTTATAGCCTGAGGAGTCAGGCCCTATGTGCAGATGGTGTAAATGGCTCATTGATAACAGTTTCTGGGAAATGGCATGGAAGGCTACAGAATACACAGTTTTGGGTTACAACCATCCAGTGATGAACTGGTCCCAGTTGTTCTAACTAGGACACAGCAGAAAACTGCCATATCAAACACAGTTTCTCACTGCACTGAGGAAAATGGTGTCCAGAAAGAAGGAACCAGAAGCAGCAGCCTCAAGCTCACTCCCTTTCTGCAGTTCAAGGAAGCAGGAGGCAGCACAAGGCAGACACCACCACGTGATAAGTCAAGAGCAAGAAAATCAGTCATGCTATCCTGATAAGGAAAAGGTGGAAGATTTCATTAGGAACAAAAATACCAAATATATATACACTAAAGCAACCCTCCGCTTATACACTGACCTTACAAAAGTAAAGTTAACGAGAATTTCTCCATTAACTAAAATGTCAGTATAAACTCTTTCCAGCCTGAAGTGATCCACTTGTATTGCAACAGCAGAGAGAAATCTAAAACTGTGAATTTATGTATTGACAAAATGCAAAGACCGGACAGCCATGTTGTAGCTGTCTGCTGACAACTGCAGGGCACAAGTGTCAGTAGGATGTATACTCGTCCATTTTGGGTGGCATAACATTACTGGACAAGATCTGAACAGAACACAAATAAGAAGCTAAACCAGTTAAAAAAGTCAATTTAGATCCATATTAAAATACAGGTAACCCACAAGGCGATAGTGAAAACATAACCACACAATGTACAGGAGGCAAATCAGAATGAGTGCCTGCTATATAGCATGTTTTATTGACAGGATGCCTTGTTACTCACTCACTTGTTTCCTAAATAGAGGAACTAGAAGGTCAGACCCATTCTTGAACAGAGGCTGGGGTCAAAGATGACAAAGTGAGACAGGATATCGTGGTGGAAGGTGACGGTGACTGTCAAACAATCAATATTAATGGAGGAAGAACCACTCCTGACATAGTCAAAAGCTTATTGCTGTCAGTGACTGTTGGATCCTTCCTCTGCAGTCAGTGATTTCTCTGATATAGACTGGAGGGACAGTGATTTTCTCTCTGGATAATTGCAAAAATAATTTCCCTGTCCCAGAATTTTAATAGATTAAAATTCTTATACTTGGGGAGACTTCCATAATGTCTCTGGAGCCACATGATGATTCCCTTGCTACTGCAGTCTGCTTTTGAACTGATCTTGGATGGTGGGACTTTCCTCTTGCTCGTTGCAAGGGCTCAAGGAAACTTTTTCACAGGCGTAAATCAGGACAACTCATAGATTTTAATTCCTGAGGAGAATTACTTGCATCACCATTTTTAAACTAAGATTTTAGGGCAAAGAAAATTGTTTTAAATGAGTCAGAGCAAAATCCATCATCCCTTCAGCACTATGCATATTTTTCTCTACTCTGTAATTTGAACTTTGGAAATTCCAGCAATGTCAATCAGGGCAAACTGAGAGTCCCAAGGAATAATGAAATAAAACAAAATATTCAGTCTTACATCCATCACAACTTAGGAATTATCTAAAAAATGAACTGGAACCTCTATAAAACTCTGAAAAAAATTTATATTTTGTAGTATCAACAAAGCTGGAATAACCATCCTTCCCCTCACAGAAATTCACATAGAGCTATAAACACCTACAATAAATATTAGAATTGTGACCACCTCTTAAACTGACCGTGTTGGAGGGGTTTTGTTGCAAATCCCAAGGTACTCTCAGTATTATTATATTTTATTATACTACTTAAATAAGCTTTAGAATTTATACATTGGACTAGGTACATTAAATTCCACAGTAGCTGTAATCCAGTAAAAAGTTTACAAAAGAAAAAAACTTAGTAATTTTTTCATATTGTTTTATATATCAATAGAACAGCCAATATCAATTTTTTAACCTTGATATTATGTGTTAGATTAAAAGTCTGTGGTAACAATTTCCTGATTTTCTAGGAGTTGTAAGAAAAAAAGCTGGACTCTTCTGTATGAAGGGATAGCTGAAATAATAGCCACTTCCAGCCTAAAAATGGCACATGCCATCACCCAAAAGAGAACCACATGCAAAAGGGGTTTACTTGATATTCTTCTGTGAACATGCATATTTAAGCAATAAACAGGCAGATCAAAGGAAACAGAAACGCAAAGGATAGAACTTGAAAAACATCCCCAGCATGGCAAGGTGAAAGAGAAAGCAGAAGTGCCAGAGAAAGGGCACATGGCTTGCAGAAAAAGCCATTGCCTCTTGTCATGGAATCATAGTCATAGAATGAATCGGAATGAATCACAGAATGGGTCAGAAGGGGCCTTAATGATCATCTAGTTGCACCCCCATGCCATAAGCATCCAAGCCTTTAAAGTTCAGAAAAAAATTGATTTTGTATGTTACTTGAAAATAAGCACCCCTGTTGGAGAAGAGGACTACACCCCTTCCTCAGTTTCTCTTCTTCACAAAGGCCCATTGTTGCCACCCAGCAATTGGCTGCTGGTCTCCATGTCCAGGTAGGTCCCCTGAAGCTAATGTGTCCCCTGAGGCAGAAGAATCCATAGGCAAAGCTCAGACCATGAAGACAAAGCATTTTCAGGCTCAGCATGATGTTCCTGCCAGCTTCCAAGGTGCTTAATGTTAAACAGCCCTGCTGAAATCAATAGCTCTGCTCACATTTGTACACTAGCTCACAGCTCCCCTGGATGTTGCATGCTCATGTCCTAATTTGAATAATCAAGAACAATATCATCAGTGTGCAATTATGATTACAGAAGTATAACATGAAGGAGAAAGTGGTGTAAGAATGAAAAACTGAAGGAGTATACTGACATATTTAAACAAGCAACTCTTCAGAAAAAAATGAAGAAAAAGCCATGCTACTGTAAATTTTCAAGTCCAATGGCAGTAAAATGAAAGTAAATTTAATGTTTAATTCAATTATTATTCATTAATGTTGATACTGTAATAGGACTTAGAAACCAACTGTGTTGGTCTTCACCAGGTTATCAGTCTGGGGGCTCCACCATCACCGAATACCCCAATTCAAAGAAATACTGCAATTCAAAAGCTGTTTTGCAGACTGCAGAGAGTCGCTCTCCCAGTGAGGCTTTGGGAACCCAGGAGACACAACACTGAAGTAGAAGCAATCCTGCATAAGAAGCCTCACAGCTCATCTTTTTCTGACCTATTTGTAAAAATTCCCCAATGAAGGAAGCTCCCCAGGCAGCCTGTTTCACTGTTCTCACAGGGATGTTTCATCCAAGCCAACTGCTACTGCAGGTTTGCAGCATCCTACATCAATTGCGGTGTGTCTTGACCTGGTTAAATATGGATTTTGGCCAGAGGCTTTGTTGTTAATGTCATAAAAGTCCGCATGAAAAAATTATCAGGTGAAACTGTGTAAATATTCCAATTGCATTAGTTTTGTTTTCCACTCCCTTTTATTTAAGAAGTCATTGTTTATTGGCATATTAATACTGGTATCTACTAATTTAAATGTTTGTCCGGAGAGTCAGAGTTAATTTATGAACTTGTTTTGTTACTTCTGTCTCTGTGGTGTCTATTTGATTGGAGTCCCCATGGTGTCTCTCCACTAATCCCCACCTTACTTTGAAGGCTCCAGACCAGTGTAAGACCCCATGTAAACTGCTGTGAATTAAATGCAGATGATATTGGTCTTTTCTGTCTGCTGTGTGCCAGCCAAAGTGACAAACAGACTACAGAGTCACGTAGAAATCCACATTTTCATAATAAGCTATATTTTTCATAGGAAGCCACATTTTCATATTAAGCTATAATTGTGATATACAAGGGACTTCAGCAGGCAGGTCAAAAATTGTCCTAGTGCTGCTATCCTGGCTCAGAGCAGTGATCCATTAATTCACTGTGATGTCCCAGTCTTAAGGGGAAGAGAGCACCTAAGATTCATAGATATTCATGGTCAAAAGGAATTACTAAAGTCAGAAGGTCCACAAAACCTCACAAAGTTTTATTAGTAAATGACACACTTGGCACAGAAGTTGATACATTAGCCTCCGACCTCTTATATAAAAGCACCTGACAGTGGGATTTGGATAATGGGGTACAGTGATAGGGAAGAGAAAGAGAGAGAGAGATGGACTAATGAGGGGGAGAGAGAAAGAAAAGAAGAAAGAAAAAGAGACCACCAGTTCTGGCTCCAGAACCAATCCAGTTGGGCTGTCCAGGGTCTTGGGGCACACATGCAGAGCAAGTGCACTGGGCTTTCTGGAGGTACCTTTGTACAGATAGGTTTTCCCCACTCTGGAAACGAGGTTTTCACTTTCTATGAAAAATAGTTACCATGTGCAGTCTGTTCTTCCACACCTTTCTGGAAACAGGTCAGAGGGCTTTGGCGTCTTTGGTGGTCTTGATCCCCCCCCCCAGTCAATGCGTTTTTCTCAACCTCATTCCTGCACCTGTGCTGTACTGTGTTGTGCTTATGTCCAGGAGATAGAGCAAGGACGTTTGTCAGAGAAAAGT
Organism: Neopelma chrysocephalum; assembly: GCF_003984885.1. Taxonomy (NCBI): domain Eukaryota; kingdom Metazoa; phylum Chordata; class Aves; order Passeriformes; family Pipridae; genus Neopelma; species Neopelma chrysocephalum. The sequence continues at coordinate 5,660,998 of NW_020897725.1, forward strand.
GATGCCCTACCTCTATACGGCCCCCTTCTCCAGCCACATCCTGTTCTCCCTCACAGTGTGTTATTACCAACAATCCTTGGTTGTTATTACCTACACTCCTTGATTGGCTCCACAGCCATCCAGCTGTTGGTGTTTGAGACATACACATTAGCCTCCTTATCTTCTAGGCTTCTACCCTCACTATCCTGGCTTTTTTAGCACAGCAAGTCCCACGTACTTCAGAAGAAACCTTTTAAAATATCACACAATAGTCTGATATGGATTGCACTAAGCTCTGTGCTAAATCTCAGTCTTAAACCTAATTTTAATGACTGGATTATCCCAAAAGAGCAAGATTTAGTAATAAACCACTAAAATCTGAGAGAGAAAAAAATGTAAAAACAGCTTTAATGTAGAAACTAATTTAGTAGTGATGGATAAAAACAGTATTAGCAAGAGATAGGTAGGCTCCAGCTGTCATCCTTTCTCATCTCAGATCCAGATCCAAAGACACATTTGCATTACTAACTACTCTGTAGATATGGAAATCTCAGTGAGATCAGCAGGATCTGAGAACCCAACTGGAAGCCAGGCACAGCCTTGCTCCTTCTATACCAGTTCATGGAAGCCTTGTGTTCCACTTGGGCTTTTATAAACCCTGATTCAGAAAAGATCCATGCATGTACCCAATTTTAAACCTCAGCTGTACTGACCCCACTGCAGTCTGGCAGAGTCCAGTTCTGTACAGTGATTGGATCCCAGAATCACAGGATAGCTGAGGTTGGAAGGGACCTCTGGGCATCATCTGTCCAAAGCCCCTGCTCAACCAGGGCTACAAATAGTCCCTCTGTCTTCACTGAGACCACTTCCCAGGTACAAAGCCAACTAATCACATATACCTTTTTGTGTAGGAGCCTCCAGCAGATCCCAAGGGAGGATTTCTGTTCTTACTGTAAAATGTTTAATTTAGAACAGACAAATAGTGTCTACCATGGTAATTCAGAGTTTTTCAATGAGCCACCACTCAAGAATGACTGCAGGCATCTCTCCAGTGGAATGCATATATCAGCAATGTTACATTGCACTGAGCTCTACCAGCAAACAGACACTTTCTGAAGCAAGATCAATGCGAGGATCTCCTTCGTACTTGACGCTAAATAATAACCAGCTGTGACAAAGATTGGGAATTAGAGGCACCTAACTTTTGGAGTGGAATTCAGTTCCAGACCCATAGGCAGAAACTTAGCTGTCCACAGGTGCAATAGTAGTGCACTCACATTGCAGTCAACTCCAGGACTTGATTTTGTTGAACAGTTTTGTTGAACTGTGTAATGTTTGATATGCTCCAGAGCATCCAGTAGATCTACACAGGGGTGGATGACATGAAACTGCACCCATGAAATGTCCAGTCCCTCCTTGAGCAGTGTCAGAGGCCCAGTATGATCTCCTAAGCTGATATCTTAGAGCACCTTGGACCATGTTAATGTAGGCTGTCCTGATTCAGTCATCTAAGACAGGCACCTAGTGCCACCTAAGATGCCTGCCCCAGCTACAATTCCAAATGGTTACAGGTGTCCCTTATGTCCTATACCATATCTGACAGCCTCATGCAGGTGTTGGCAAGTGCACTACAGCATCTCAAATGGCACTTGGTGCATACATGTGCACAAATGATATAAATTTCCTACCACTGGAGAGAAAGTATCAGTTCACACCAACTACTTCAGACAGATTCTTTGTGATGACATGAACTGCATCATGGACATGTCTATTGCTATTTATTGGGTATAAAGAGGCTCTAGATGATGTGGTCGTTTACAGACACATCTTCATCTGATCAGATGAGAAACACTTCAAGGAACACAGTTCTTCTTATTACAGGGGTTTCCTCAGAGATCTGATTCTCACTGTATAAAAAAAATAGTAATTTTTCCATGGCTGGTTTAAACTTTAATATTCCCAATTACGAAAAATTGTGAATACCTTTCAATCTGCAGAATACTTTCTTAACAGTAAAGAATAGAGCAGATCATTTCAGGGGGGAAAGTCATCAATTTTCTCACAAAATATAGCATGAGAATTTACTAAATTAAGATACAATCATGGGTGAAAGAGAGTTGGAATTATTAGATCTCTTAAACTACAGAAATAGTTTAAGGGATGAACATAAATAGAATTACGTGCCTCCTCACAGTCTCTACCAATGAATATTCTATCCAATCAAAGTGAATACAAGCTTGAGAGGATCAAGCAAAAATGTCATGAGTGGGGTGGCTAATTATTGAATGGAAGGCTGGCAGTGGAACAACTAATGACATCTCATCAGTAGCTCATTAAAATGGGCATCTCAATCTTGAACTGAAATCTGTAAAAAAAAAATTAATACACTTTAATAAATTCTACATTCCAGGAAGTGAATTCAACATAAGTACCTAAGGCTTATTGCAGACCCACTTTTGATGGGTTTGCAAGTGGAAGGTGTTTTAAGAGGAAAAGTCTGCTGGTCATTAAGGGTATCACAAAAGCAATTCACATTATGCTTCTCTTATTTACCTATGTAAGCTCGGCATGGGCCTTTTTATACTGCAAATGTGTGTGTTTAAATCTTCCTAAGGGATAAGACCTAATTGCCAAGGAGAATGACAAGTTAACCATTGTTTAAATGTAATGAATAACATTAATTTTACTGAACAGAACAGCAGCAAAAGTTATCTAGATGGATTTTTTTTTAAATTTCTAAACCAGGAAGATGCAGCCATCATGCGAATCTAACCTAAACACAATCCCCTAAAAACTAGGAATAAGACAATGCTTTTGCTTCTAGTTTTCATATCAGATTATAGTCCACAAATTTGACTAGTTAATGGGAGTAGCAAAAGGTTTCTCAACATGTAGAAACTTATTGCCTTTAGCCATGTTCCTATAGAAAAAGGGGAATTTATTTGGTGCTTTCCAGAGGACTAAATTATCTAGTCCAACCCCCCTGCCACGAGGGTTTCCCTTGGAGTCCCACGATACATGCACAATGGGTTACCACAGTCTGGTTAAGAGTGCCAATTTCCATGTAGCGACCAATTCCATCATCAGCTGGGCAGTGATGGGATGCTGCTGAAAAGGATCCAAGGGTTGTGGTGGACACCATCTGACTATGAGCCAGCAATGTGTTCTCACAGGGGAAATGGGCAAGGTGCATTATTAGTTGTATTTGGAACACCAAGGCTCCCAATCAAGGGAAGTAATTATCCTCCTTTATTGGGTATTGGATTGCTGGGTCTGGCTCTTGGCCCCACCCAACTGAAGATGCTTGGAGCTCAGGGAACAAGACCAAGGAGGAAATGCCAAGGGAGATGAGCCTGTTCAGTTTGATCGAAAGGAGTCTAAGGGATGATCTAACAGAGGTCAGCAGCTGCCTGGTGGGAGTTTCAAGGGTGACAGGTTGGATCAGGTTGGACTGTGTAGGCAGCATGGCAGAATACTGCCCAGAAAGGTTGTGTACTTGGAGCTTTTCAATACTCAGACAGGCAAAACCACATCAGACCTGGACTACAGTTCTCCTGCTTTGAGAAGGGTCTTGGACTACAGACTTCCAGAACTTCATGTTGTCAACTTGCCTGGGATTCCTTGCTTCAATGGCTGCACAGCCTGACCATTCTTATAGTCTGATCCTCTGCTCAGCTTACTGATTGACCAGGGCCCTGGGATGGGAGCAGGGGCAGTAGGGTATTTGAAAGAAAATCTCCGTGGATAGATGCAGATTTCCCTCTTTACTGGGAGAAATGGTAACAACTGTCTTTGTATCAACAGCCTCTCTAAACTAGCATATACAGAGATGAAAGCAATACCACTCTTTTTAAGTTATTTGTCTCAACAGTTGCAAGTAATATGAGCTTGTAATATTTATGTTTGTGTTACTCAGGAAGAAAAGGCAGGGGAAGGAGGCAATCAGAGAAACAGCCGCTGTGGCATGAGTGGGAAGGCATCACATAGGTTCAGTCTTTTCAGCAAACTGACCTTTCTAGGAAAGTGTACCTAGTGACAGTTTGAAATTATGTCTTTGAAAGGAAAAAGTGATTTTAACTATGTGACAAGAGGACAAGAACAGTTAAACACTGTTCTTGCCTCATTCACACCTGTAAAGCGCTCACAGAAATACACTTCACTCTTTTCCCTTTCTCACATGAGATGTCTCCAGATGCATATTAAAGCACAATATTCTCATGTGCCTGCTGCAAGATGCGGAGCAGAGATCAAAGAGAGCTTCCAGTGTTAGAAAACCTTACACTTTGGTATCTGCCCCTTCTGAGTCAATGCTCTCTTCATTGGTGCTCAAAAGTCAATAGAGAGGGGGTCACACAGCATGTGCAGAGTACCATTCAAAACTGTTCACAGTCTGCCCTGGTTATTTTGTAGGTGCACAGATTTGAGACTTCAGATGATAATAAAAATCATCTGATACAATTTGTAGCATTGCAGAAACCCAGGAATCTCCTTGCTCTTCATGTAGCCTACTGGTTAATCCACAGTGGAGCTCTGTGATAGCCCCTCCTTTCTTTCTAGTGTAGAAAGGGAAAGCATCAGCCATACACAAATGCTGGAGAGCAGTAAGTGCTCTGTTCTTAATCTCCCCCACGTGTACGAGAAAGTAAACGAAAGCCAAGTAAAGAAAATGGGACACAGAGGACCACATTTTCATAGTGCAGCTCTTAAGCTGTCAGCCATTACAAGCCCCGTGCACATTAGACCCATTTATGTCACATTTGCACTTGCAGATTGAAGGCCTCTGGTGCAATAACCGTTCATTTTACACCAGCAGAGCCTTGACACCTGAGGCCAACATAGCCCTGCGAGGAGCAGAGACAGCTCCGTGAAAGCCAGGTTCTCTTTCACAAGAACTAAATCAGAGCCCTCTGTTTATCAGACAGGATCCTCTTGTTGTGTTTGAGATTTTGTCCATGCATCAGAAAAACAATTCCTGTAGTTCTGGAGGGTCAGGGCTTTGCTGTGTCCACAGGCTTTTTCTATCCACAGCTATGATACATGCAGGCAGCTGCACGGGAGAGGTAGGGAAGAAGCAGGACCATCTCTCTGATGGCAAACCACAGTCCAAACATGAGGCTCCAGCAGCTTCTTCACAAGCTGTTGAGAATCAATTAGCACCATTTGTGACACAGGGTACTAGAGTAAAATGGTTTCAGTCTCAGGAATCTGTAGCATATCCCGCTGTAATTCATGGCAGTTCACTTGCTGCTGCGTAGATGACCGCATCCCTGCAAAAAGTGGTGGGATTCATTCCAACTGTTTGAAAATAAGCTGGACATCAGAAGGGTCAGAGCTGCCCTATTCCAAAAGGCCAAGATGAAACATCTTCCTGCACAAACTCGAATTTCAGACACAGAAAGTGCCTGGGGAAAAAAATCAGAAATTTATAACGGAAACAAAGGAAAATACGTCACAACCATGATCAGACTTACCAGGTCTGTATGTGTCCCAGATGGCAGAAGGCAAAGCCTATCTACGTTAAAGGAAAAAGTGCATGGAGTACAGACATTTTTAGTTGAAAACTTAGACTATGGAAAGAGTAATCTTGGCTGTATTTCGCCCATTAAGCTTAGTGAAGTGCTCTGGGATAAGGAAATGAGTGAGAGAATCCCTGGCCAGATTCCACCTTGGCTTCTATTTACTGCAACCAACTTCACAGCTAATTCTTGTGCATCCCTCGCTCCATCAGAGCATTTACTAAATAACTTTAAGTACATAACTATCCCACTCCCATTAGGCATTAAACAAACACTCAAGTTTTGCTGGCTCAGGGCCCACAGTGAGTGAGAATACTCACAGATATAGCAGTAGTCAACAAAATTAACACCTAATTCTTTGCAGCAGGGCCTCTAGCATGAAGAACTCTTCTTCAGAGTGAGAGTGGAGTGGAGATTGCTCAGAACTCACCAAGCTCTCAGACACAATGTTGGGATCCAATTCACCTAATGGCAGATAGTTCCTACACAGGTGTTGACAACTCTTCAACACCTTCAACTCCTTTTATAGGAAGTGGAGAGAAAAAATGTTGTTTTGCACTGTTCTTCATCTGATCACTCTGGAGGTCTGTCCAGGGGATTCATCATATACCTGTTCAGTAGCATTCTGTTGACTATACAAGGGCTAGCTCCAGATAGACACGCTCTTTTTAGGGAATTGATCCTTCCACCTATCTGCAAAAGGCAGGGACTGTCCATCCTCCCAGGTCCTTACAGAGAAACTGAGATCCAGCTCAGGTGTGAGGGTCAATGAGGAACCCTGGTCTAGCCCAGTAAGTCTGGAGCTGCTGCACCACTTTCCAGGGAGCAACCTAAGCAAAAAACCCTGCCTCTCAAAAAAAAAAGCCTCTCTGAAACTCAAAATAAGCCAGTGAGCCTTGTCCCCAACAGGAGCTAATCCCTGGATAAGCAAGGTGACTGCTCCACGAGAGGGTTCCAGGCAACAGCAGAGCCTGGGAGGCACCTCTTCTCCTTGTACTGCCCACCCAGAGAAGCTGGGGAACCCCCCTCCTGTCCCCTTTCCCCAGCCCTGGGCCCTGTGGCAGTCTCAGAAACTGTCTCCCCTAGTCCCATCTGACAGAGAAACAATAAATGATGTCACCATATGTCCCACCACTGCATCCTGAGGAGGTGCTGGGCTGGCCCCGTATAACTAACTTCACACAGAAGAGACAGAGAAAAGACATCCCAAGAGCACTGGGTCAGGAATAGTGAAATTAGTGAGTTACTCCCAAGGACACCCACATCTCAAACCAGCCCTGAGAGAGGGTAATTAACCCCCCACCAGCTCCATTCATTAATGGAGATGCAGTGCCCAGTGCAATGACAACGCCCTGAGAGAGGATGCAAAAACAAGCAGGAAATTATGTGTTCAGCCATGGTCCTCCTACAGCACAAGGATTGCTTCTGTGACTGCCAGGGCTCCAAGCTGGACACAAGTGAGGCAGATGTGCATGTTCACAGCTTGAGTGGTAGATTGACCAAAGGAAATGCCCCAACAGGAACTGCCTGACAGATATATCTTTAATGTGCTGTGGGTTTAGTCCATCAACTCTTGCTGACTTCCTGCTTTCAGGTGAGTTTATTCTATTCTAACTCTTGTGTTTGCCTTTCTGTACTGAAGTTGGTTTCTTTCTAAGATGGTTTAATGTGCTTGCAGCTTCTATTCTCAGAGTAAGTCTTGGATCTCCTTGGGTACAGTAACACGCCCATTGCAAAAGTCAAAGTGCAAACAGCTAAGGCAGAGAGCGCTTTTTCTCTCTCCTCTTATGCTGGAGAGCTGAGGTCCAAAGAGACCAGCTAGCCAGTGTTACATGTGAAGTCTGTAGCAGCAGGTGTAACACATTCCCCCGACCTGTATCCTCACAGCATCCTAACTAGAGCAAGGACTGCCACCCACTTGGTTTCCACTCTGCTTGCAAGGTTTTGTGCTTCTTGGGGAAAGAGATGAATCTCCTGGTTGGAGCTGTGTTGCCAGCTTGGGCTACATTATGGTGTTTTAACCAGGTGTGTATGTGCCTATGCTGTGTCCACGAGAAACTGGTTTGTAGTGTGTCCCAGCCTGCTTATAAGGTTCTTCGTCAAGTCATGTTGAACACACTCAGTGCAAGTTATTTAATAGCTGCTGGAGTTAGATGCAATTTAGCTCAGAGGCTGTGGAGATGTTGCCCAAGAGGTTCATGAAGCTTGTGAAGGGAAGCAGATACTGTGTTTTACTCAAGTCAGTTCAGAATCCACTCCCATCCAAAGCAGCTGCAAACAGAGGTGGTGAAAGGGTTCTGGAGAGTGAGTACTCCACTGACAACTTCCAGGTATCTCCCCAGTGAGCAGGGAGGCCCATATCAAGTGTCAATGGCACATGTGAACAGCTGTAATGGGAGGAAAACACTCAAGTTATGAGGTTTGTTTTCAATTCTTTCCTCAAACTTAGCTCCATATGCTGTTACATTTTTCCAGCCTCTGCAAAGTGATTCATGTGGCATGTTGCCTAATATTGCACAAAGTGTGCCCATATGAGGTCTCACAAGTACACAGGAAGAGCTCTGCGCTAAGGCAGGTCCCACCTCACCAAGGGCAGGCAGAACCCACATCACTGCCTGTAGTGCTCCTGCCTTTCTTCAGCTAAATATGGGATATGAATTCCTGCATTTCCATTCTGCAGTGCCTCAAGGCAAACTATATTTGAAGTTCCCATGTCTCCTGCAGTTTTGGTCATGCTGTTGCATCCAGTTGAGAGAAGACACTGCAACTCTGGCAGCAAATTCTGTCCTGTTGGCTGTAAAAGTCCTGCAAACAACTGGTCTCTGACCCAGCGCCATGCCTGATGCTCCCACATCAATTTCTGTGTCCAAGATTTACATAGCAACATGATGTAAACAGCATCTTCTATCCGGAAATGTAATTGCGAACTCTCAGCTGATTTTGTGCCAAAAAGATATACCATAAAACTCTTGTGGTCTATTAATGAGAAGGACATCAGCAATAAAACCCCATATAAGTCTGCACGTAAACGTGAGTAAGCATTATGGAGGGGGAGACAGACATGCAAACCCTGCACGCAAACTCTTGAGGTCATTTTTTTAACATTTGGAACTCTGGTGTAATAACCTTTCACATAAATACTGCAAGACTCCACTACATAATTATTCCATCTTGAATGTCATACTCTGTATTTTTCTCAGAATACAAGTGGTTTGGATAATTTGAGGGAGTATTTGGGAGTCAGTTGCTCAGTACCAGGTTCAATTGCTTTTACAGCAGCATGAGCACATGTTGGAGGAATGTCAACTCCAGGGGAGGCAGGGAGACAGAAAGAATTTGATCTCCGCTAACACCACATCCTGAAGGTGGAGGGAGTCCAGTGCAAAGTTGACTGAACTTAAACCTAAGCCGAACCATTCCCGAGCTAGTAAAAGTATGTTTCCTGTGATGAGGCAACTGGCACTCTGGACAAGGAGAGGGCAGGGGATGTTGCACCCCTTAACTTTTGACGCAGTCTTCCATCATGTCTTTATCATCAGATTGGTGGAATGTGGGCTGGATAAGAGTACAATAAGGAGGATGGAAAATTGGCTGTGCCACCAGGCTGAGGGAGGTGTGATCAACAGTACAAAATCCAGCAGTCAGGCAGGAACTGGCAACATCCCTCAGACCAGTGCTGGGACCAATATTCCTTCTTATCTCCCCTAATGGGTTGCATGATGGGACAGGGAGCGTTCTCTGCAAGGTTGCAGTCACCAAACCAGGGATAGGGATACACTGGAGAGGAGGTTGCTGTTCAGAAGGACAAGGAGAGACTGGATTAGGGGCCCTTCCCCCATATTGCAGGTTCCCATGTGATCCCCAAAGATCCTGCCCAAGTGTTTAAATGCCCCTCATCCGAAGTTTTAACTGTCTTGTGTGCTAAAGTCCTTCCCTCCCATGCACAGCATCACTGATAAGCCATCCTTCATCTCAGGCAGTGAGAGTCTAAACAACTTTGAGGGTCTCAAGTTGAGATGCTTAGCCTGAGGCCCCTTGGTTTTAACTGGCATGAGTGTTGGACCTGGGACAGCCCTCCATGGGGCAGCTGGAAGGATTTGGCCCTGAATGAATAGTGACAAGAAAAAAAAGGGGTGAAAAAACAGCTGGGAAGATGGAAATCAAGAAGCTATTCTTCACCTGCAAGTATACCTAAGCCTGACTGGGTTTTTCCTCATCTCAGAAAGTCATTTTGGGTATAGATTTTTAAGAAATGAGAGCTTCTAACCTACTTCTTCTAACAGCAGTGTCTAACATTCAGGTATTCCTGACACTCAGGAATTTGCCTTAGCTGCAACACTCAACCCCTAAATAGCCCTAAAATGGGGATGTAGCTCCGTAGGGTACTTTCAGACCAAAAGTTTCCCCCACTTTTTGCATTTTCAAGGCATGTTTTGGCAAGAGGCAAAACGCTGTGTGCAAGCAGATGGAGAGCATGAGGACATTCATTTTCAGAGGGGAAACCAAGGAGACCATTGAGGCTGCCCTGAAGACCCACTGATTGGTACCTACCTTGGGGATGGGGTTGAGTCAGAAAAATAAACTAGACATGAAGAACAGGGACCAGAGTCTTCATTCATTCAAGGAGCACCCTGCACATGTCAGGAGAAAGGACTGAGCCCTTCCCTACTCACAGCTAGGAACTAGCTTTGCACAAGAGCATGACTTGACACCTGAGCATTTCCCTCCACCTGAGCAGATGTCTGCAAATCCCAGCCTTGGGCTCCCACTCCCTCTGTGAATTCCCAAATGGGAGGCCTGAGTTCATAGGACAGCAGGTCATCTAAACACAAGGCTCAAAGATACACAGTAATGCAGCATTTGAGTCATGGCATTGAACCGAAAAATTTCTTACTTGATGCATCCGTTGATGCTGCAAAGGGAGACTAAGATATTCATACCCCTCCATAAGGCTCCCGAGAGAACGTGGGGCTTTGAGGCCAGGGAAAGCTGCCCAAATCATCTCCACATATAAGGCAGCAGGTCCTGCTAAGGGAATGGGGTAGTTTTAGGTGCAGAATCAAGATTAGGAGGAAGGAAAGTAAAGTCTTCCCCTTTGCCCTCTCCAAAATAAAGCATTCTTTTATTTTCTTTTTTTTTTTCAGTGATGAATTCTCAGAGAAACTACTTGTTTAAGGCAACAAGTTGAGGCATTTAATTACAGTGATGCCATTCATAACATGACAGTTAAGCATCTGTTGGCTTTTATAGTATAATCTTTATTCTATACCAAGAGAAAAAAATCTCTGGGCTCATTTGAGTGAAGGGCCCTGACCCCATGCCCCAGTAACAGCAAATCCCTCTCTCCAGTAACTTCGATTTGTCCTCTCTGCACCATATACAGTTTGCATGATCATCCACAGCTTTGAGATGGGTAGGTCAAACACCACAGAAACTTTCATTGCACATCGCTTGGTTTTGCTCACATCTGGTGATTTAGACCATATTCTAGTGACAGCCTAGTCCAAAGTTTTTCAAACTTTCTGTACTACTGGACATTCAACTGGGCTTCGCTCAACCCCACCCATTGCTTCCACTGCCATGGGCTTCCCCATCTCATCTTTTCTCAGCCTTTCAGTGGGAAATGGCTAAAAGTGATGTGGTTCTGCAGATTAGCTGGATCCCTTACCATGATCTTAGAGAGAAATCCAGGCGCAGCTTAGGAACATTAAATGGGTGCCAAGACCAAATCATATTGACAACCACAGCTCTCAAATGTCACCACATTTCCACCATGCAATTCTGCCCTTGTTGAATACTTTCAGAAAGAAGTTCTGAGAGAATAATCATTGCAAAAGTCACCCAACGTACTGCACTGTGAGACTGCATTGATAACGTTTCATTAATGAAGCATCAAAACCTGCTGAAATCAGTTGCTTCACTGTGCAGGTAGGACAAGTTGCAAACCAAGCAGAGAACCAGCAGAAACCTCACCAGATAACCCCCATAGCCCTGTCCACCAGCTAACAAGCTCTGCCTTAGTAACTGCCTAACAGATGTTTGCAATCCCTCCCTCCTCCAGACAGGTAGCACCTATGTAACTCCTGGCCCAGGGTAGGACAGCACAGCACTTTCAGAAGCAGCAGTGGCAGTCCAGGATGGCACACACCCCTTCCCCTCTTGAGGACTTTACAGCAAGTCCTCACTTTACAGTCAAGATATTCATGAAGGAAGAGAGGAGAATGACTTACCAAAAAATTGTGGGGTAGGGTTATTATTTTTGGAGACCAGTTCTCCGAGGTCCTGTCCCAACACTATTTTAACTGTTAAGCTGCAAAAGAAGCTAAAGAGCCACTAACCTTCACCAGCTCCATCCCTACAACCCCACCACTGTGACGTATCTGTAAAAAGAGCATTGTCCTTTAAAAGGCAGTTTTTGCTTGACCAACTAAAAATACATATCTGCGAGGTGCATCTTCATTTATTTTAAATGCTTTCTGGAGAGATGTGCTCAAGCTATAGTGTGATTTGAAAGCTTTTAGAGGTGCAAACAAAAAAAATCTGCTCCTCAAAATCAAACAGCAAAAGACAACTGGGTTGGCCACTGCTCCCTCACTGTGCACAGCTCACAGGGGCCAGAATTTCACTCTCAGCAGCAGAACGGCTTAGTGAGCACACACTCTGGGAAACATGCACTGAAAAGACCAAGTCAAAATTCAGCTATTTTGGAACTGTTAATGTGAAAAATAGTACTTTATTATAGGCAATATCCTAGGAGACTTCCTCACACACATTCATCACTTGGAGCAGCTACAAGGAGGTTATGCAAACTTTTCATCCTCACATTAATCGTAGGAGCACCTTGGAGTCCCTGCAAGAAAAAGCCAGACTGCAGTAGGCACTTTGCATGCATACAATAAAGGAGACAGTCTGTTCTCTTGGAGTTTACAATGAAGGAGATAGCAGAAATAAATAGATGAGCTTTGAAGGAGCAAGCAGCATAGAAAGCATCTAACGAAATTATAACACTTTGAGTAAGCTGTGAATGCATGGAAATTGCTTTCTAATTGACATTTTTCTGAAACCCAGACTACACTGCTTGCCTTCAAGTGGACAGAGCAGTATCACGAAAACCTTCAGTACATTCAGCACAAGCTCGACAGCTACCAATTAACCTATCCATTAACTGAACAGTTGAGGGAAGAAAAAGGGGCCAGAGCATCATGATCCTCAGTGTTATTGTGCTGATTAAAGGCTCTGTAAATCATGGCTGCGTCACCTGTAACAGTCTTCTTGCCTACTGTTTCAAATTTCTTTGCTGTTTTTCAGTTCTAAGAGAAAAATCTTCTGATGACACTAGAATTCTGAAAAATAAATCTTCCTTCTTCAGTAGGCATAGGAGACTCTTCAGGTGACACATAACATCAAAACAAAGCAGGTTTTTGGGGAACAGACATTTGCTTTTATGCCATTTGCTCTACTGAGATGAGGTTGAGGCTTGTATTTGCCATCTGAGGTCAATGAGAGCTCTCATTGATGTGATGGGTCACAGCTTTATAAAGCAATGATGTCTTCAGTCTTAGTTTTGAAAAATCTGTATTGCTGAGTGTTGCATTCACTTTATCATGCTGATTTCCAGATCACATGCAAAGCCTTGCATGCAAGTTCCCCAGCTCATGAAGAGAAGTTATAAAGACTGCACTTGCACTTTGAGCAGAAAACGGTATCTTAAGAAAGAAAGGAAAAAAGATGAGGGAGGAATTTACATTCCTCCATTTTATTTTGAACTACAGAAAACAAAGGAAGAGAAGAAACGTGAAAGGACAAGGATCAATTTCAGAAGGAAAGGATATGTCTCAGAGAAGCAGTGGAAGTACTCAGAATAGCACAAGGGAATGAGAAAGAAGCCTGCAGCACAGAAGACTGGGGTACATCTCCTTGGACAAATGACCATCCCACAATAGGCCTGCAAGGTGCCCCATAGTGCACCCTAGAGCATGTGCTGGGTGTTTCCCACAGGTACCAGCTGGGTTTCCCAAGATTCAGATCCAAGAGCATGCCAGCAGCAGGGAGTCCAGAATCAGCACACTTATTATCAACACTCACTCTTTTCCTGTAAGTATATCCAGACATGCCAGAGAAGAGATCAGAGCCTCTCACCACTGCAAGTTCCACAAGATGAATGTAACATGCTTGAGGACTGCTTATCAAGGTGGTGGATGCAACCAGCTTGGTTCACTGGGAAAAGTCCATAAAACACAGGAGAGTAAAGTTACATTAAGAGCTTATGGATTAGCATCCATGATGTCATTTGTAGAAGTGTTACACACTTACCATCACTCCCAGATTTCAAAGCGAAGTGACAGCTCTAAGTGCTTTCAAAAAAACCACAGTATAGGATTTTAATGTACTTTTCCTGATTCAGAGCATGTGAGGATGTCTCATCATTACATGGATGGGGAAGAAATTGCAACTTTTTCAATATTTTGGCAGAAAAACAAAACCTCGATTAAAGGATATAAATCAAGATTTTATAAGACAATCTTCAGTATGAAAACCCCCAAAACTGTATCATTTTAGAGAAGTTGGTCATCAGGAAAGGACATTGTTTTCTTTTTTTAAGCACATTAAAAATGGATGAAAATGAGCACACAGTCCTCTAGCAGCTCCCAGCCTGCCCACCCTCAGGGGTTCAGTTGGAAAATTGTGCTTGGAAAACATCTACAAAAATGTTGGCAACTGTATATCAGCTTTTCCCCAAAAGACCTAATGGGCTTTTATTATCCAAACAGATCAGATGGCTTGGAAAATCCACATCTGTACCGAGCTGCTGAATGGGAAATGAGATCAAAATGTGAAACTAAGAACTTCTGATACTTTGTTCGTGACATTAAAACCAGAGACAAGAGAAGGAGGTTTAGCTTCTCCATTCCCCCCTCATTCCCTAACCTCCTGAAGCTCCAGCAGAAGGAGGCTGTCAGTGACAGAACAAGCTCCCCATAGGGCCAGTGAGCCCTTTCCCAGCTGAATACATGGGAAAGAAATGAAGAGCTTTGGTTTCCAGAGCCCAGCCCTTGTGATGGTCTCAGTACCAGCATTATACTCAAAGAGACAAATCAATCCTTACAACCCAGAGAGAGAAAAATATGAACAAAGAACATTCCACTGGTATTTTTTTAAACCAGAGACAATTCCCTTCTGGATGATACAAAAAAAAATTGCACACTTCCTTTTTTGCTCTGACAGTGACTGCTGTTGTTATTATTTTCCTCCCTCTCAGCCGATGCTGCCAGTTGAGCATGGAAAGACACATGAATGGAGAAAATCGACAGGAGAAAAGGCTTTTGGAGTGAAAGTCACCTTACATCTCTTAAAGTTGCTAGGATTAGCTCATTTGAACTCCTATGGATTTGGGAGGTGTGGTGTTTGCAGATAAATCCAGTTTTTCTTCAGTGATATGGTTCATTCACTATAATAAATTTTTCACCAGGATGAATTTGAGTTTAGCTTTAAGCTTCCTAGTTCCTGTTGCTGTATGCTAGCACAGAGTGCTCTGTGCAAACCTGAATGTTTCCTTAGCAGTCAAGAAGGCAGGTACTAACTCAAGCTGAATCCCCCAAAATATAACCAGAGAGACCATTTCGGGGATACATAAAAAATTAGACACATGCAGCCTAGAGCAATAAAAAATAATGTGAAGTGGGAGGTGTTTTTCTGTGCAAACAACTGACTATTGAGATGGAAAAGCCTCATTAAAGAAACATAAAACTTACAACTAATTGGATCCATATAATTATTCAGATCTGCAAAAGTCAAGACAGTCCTGAGATAAGCTTTCTGTATAGTTCTCTTCGGATGTGGAACTGTGATAAAGCACTTGGAGTGAATAATCACCTTATTCCCAGAGCCAGATAACAGGCTATACACAAATATTTATCTTCATCCAGTTATCAGCAGCAAAGCCAATATTGAATTCCTCGTTCCCTTCTCCTGTAGTCTGGGTCTTTTAGGGAATGGGCAGGCTTGTAGCCCAGATATAGAAATAGCACAAATGTCACACTTGTGCCTCACCCCAGTGCTGGGGGGGCTTTGGCAAAGAGGGAACATCTTGTAGGTGCAAAACTTGCCAACTAAAACCAAGGCAGACACAACTGAACCACGTTATGGAGACAGTGGACAACATTTAATCGGCTGGACTTGAACCTCTGTCTGGGCCAAGCTACATAAGACTCCCATGCCTTATTCATCCCCTTAGTGATCTAAAGTTGTGTCAGCCTACAGTCTGTACTCCCATGCTTTACACCGAAAATGACCTCATTGTTCTCTTTTCGTGACTCTTTTTATGTTGGTTCAGAGTATAACCAGTGCATAGGGCTAGTGCTCTAGAGTGCATGGAGCTAGTGCTCAGAGTGCATAGAGCTAATCTGAGAATTAGCTCCTGTCCCACTGGACATTAGCCGTTTTAGTTCATGGGGACCAGGATTTCAGGCAAAGTGCTTATGAAAGCAGGAAGTAAGTTGGAAGAGAGGAAAAAGTGCCATCTAGACAGCCCAGGCACTACCTGTCTACTGGTAACAAAGGAAAGCAGTAGCTCCTGTGTTGTACCTACAGCTGAAACTGCTAAGGTCTGTGGGTAGAAACTGTGCTGTCCTCCATCTCATGAAACCTCAAGGTTTCCCCCTTTCTCCCACAACCTACACAGATCTGTAGATTTCACATGGTGAGAAAAGTTCATGATACCCTTTGATGATGTGGTCACCAGATGGATCGCATTTGCACTGGTCCTCAGACAAAAACATCACTAGACTTTCTAGTAGGACTCAGGGCAGCTGTAGTTGGAGAGGTGACACTCTTTACACCCATCTGCATGTGTTTCCAGTGCCCAGCATGCTCAGATCCACTTTCCCCAAATCTCCAAAGTGAGAACCTACTACCAGGCAAGAGCACTGCCAGGGGCCCTCCTCAAACCTCTCACACACATCCACACTCATTTCTTCTAACCATGGTACATGTCACTAGTTAAGTCAACAGGGAATTCCCTCCTAACCATCCTGTTGTTTCTTACCTTCAGCATCTGCTCCATCATCTTCTCCAGTTAACTTCTCTCCAGCAATTAATTCACAACAACTCACTCTGGCACCAGCTTCAATGTTTTAATTGTCCAAAATTCAGATGAGATTTCAGGAGTACCTTCTCAGCCAGCAAGATCCACTGATATGCTCTCAGCATTTTCCCTGTCCATATGGTGTCAGATGAAGGAATCCAAGAGTCTTACCACTGCCTGTATTTCTTATCAGTTCATTCGCTCTTTTCTTTCTGTAGGCTGAATTTTTAATCATGGTTTTCTACCTCAAGCACAGTCTCACATTCATGTGGTCCCACAGTTTTCGAATGATGGTGAACCCATGCGTGGTCAGCTTGGTGCCCAGGCAGTGAGACCTTGTAGCCATCCACAACCTGCTGAGTCAGCATTGCTGCATCCCAAATAAGTCCCTCTCTGAAATCAACTCTGATTTCAGCTAGGACCTCTGGGCCTTCTCATAAGACAAATATTTCTCCATGTAAGATCTGCTTGGACCACAGATGAAGGCGGACTTGCTGCATTAGGTATTTGTTTTCCACTGCAACCAAGTTGTTTTTAAATCTCTTACAGTTTTTGCAAGAGCATTAGTTTTACCATCAGCTTCAATGGGAATTTCTATGCCAAAGTAGCAGATGAGACAGTCCACCACACTTTCCTCCACCTTTTTTTTTTTTTAATCTTACAGTACACACAAATATTAACATATCATCCTGATAAAGCTTTGTTTACTGGCGCAGCGCCAGCCCCTATGCAGTGCCTCCTGCTTGGCAGCCTAATCTCCCGAAGTTCGAGGGATGCAGTCCAAATCTCTTAGCAACATTAAATCTCATTCAATTCACTTTGTTGGGGGACAAAATTATTTTGTTACTGCTGTTTGCCAGTCTGCCATATACAATATGCCATCCAAGCAGTCAGGCCATTCAGCCTTTAGATATGGCAAGGGGGCACAGCACGATCCAGAACAGAGGCTCTGGCTAGACTGGGCATCCTGAGCTGCAATGCGACTGACCCTATAGCCAAAAACTCCATCAAGTCCTCAGAAAGGTCCACAGTGGGAACAGGTCCAAGCCACTGCTTGGGTTTTAATGGCTTCTGTTGATGGCCCCTGTGGTCTGCACCTAGCAGAGACACCTGTTCCAAGGCATCATTGCTCTCCCTTTGGATTCATATGCCATCCCTGGCTCAAGAGACACTGGTGCAGCAACCACCAAAGAGATGACCAACACAGCCTGGCCCTAGATTGGAGCTGGTCAAATCCCCTGCCCACACTAAGTGTATGAATATACATCTCCACGTGGCACTGCTCTATGAATAAAAGGCCATTATTGCCTCCAAGGGGTACTCTTTTTGTACCTGTAAGAAAGCAGGGAAGTGTATGAGGATGTCTTCCAGGTCCGCAGAGAAGAAAAGGAAACTACTACTGAACTCAACTAGAAAATGCTGGGTGCTGTACCCTCTGGGAAGTAGTGGGTTAACATCACAAGCCTCTCCTATGTGTCATTTTACACAGTATTTATGCTTAATTGCAACACGTGAATCTTTAATTACAAGTCTAAGACATTAAAGGGAAATTAGTTTAGTCCAAATTCATTTTCTTTCCAGAACTAGTCAAAAACAACCAAAGAAGCAGTAATTTGTTTCCACCACACAGCAGGTGGCATTATATCCTTCATTAAATCATAGAGATATGACTAATATTAATCTTCATTTGTATCACTATGCATCAAATTTGGTATCCATCACACCAGCCTTAGCATACTAATTATTTTTAAATGTATTTCATTAATGTGTTAAGACATAGGTAAAAGCAGTGAACAGGATCCAGGCAGGAATCAACCCCTCTCCCACCTCCCCTCCAGACAGCAGATCCCAGCACTTCTCTGAAAGGTCTGCACCACTATTAGAGCCTAATGAAAACATATAGAAAATCTACACTTATTTTTCATTCTATTGTTGACTTCCAAAAACCATTGCAAATAAATTCAATGTGT
Source organism: Neopelma chrysocephalum (assembly GCF_003984885.1). NCBI lineage: Eukaryota > Metazoa > Chordata > Aves > Passeriformes > Pipridae > Neopelma > Neopelma chrysocephalum. Next base: position 5,679,546 of record NW_020897725.1, read on the forward strand.
TGGGGAAGAGGGTACCCTTATCTTCATATTTTTTAATATTGAAAGGAGTCATTCTGAAACCAGATAGTAATTTTACTGTTCATAGGCAGCAAAATGCACACTTTTATCAGTTACCCTCTTAGTGTGTCCCCTCCCTGCCTTTTCCAATCTTCACCCTGTATTGCCACCCATCTATTGTAAAGCAAACTCCCATCCTGTCTGCTCAGTCCTGGATGAAACACAGTTGCTGGAAGCGTGACATTAAATTTAATTTGTGTCTTGTAATGTAAATGTACCCAGATGTTGAAGCAACAGGCACATGTTTTTTATAAATCAAGTTTTACATACAGTATCTTTTTTTCCCTGGACACTCTCAAAGTGCAGGAAAATCAGTATTTTAAAGAGAGCGTATAAGTTGAGTTTAATCATCTCTGTTGAAAAATGTCACCATAAATTTGTCAGTGAACTAGGGTGACATTTGAGGAGGCTACTGTGACAAAATATTTTGCAATGAGAAAGCTGCCTTTCTGGGATTTTCAAGATCAGAAAAAAAAAGCATTTCCCTTTAGCTGTAGCAAATACACATCGCCTAACCTGTAATTTACCATGTTATCCAGCAGCTAGCTTTGCAAATCCAGCTTTCCAAAACTTAGAGAAGCTATTACTAGTATGGCCTTGCAGCAAAACAAAATCCCGAAGCTACCCTGGCATGCAGGGAAAATCTATGTGCTGAGGATCTAAGGGCACGTCTCTTACTAAGAGGATGATACGAACTCTTGGCTGAGCCCCGGTAGGATAAAGACTCCAATTTGTTTCTGTGAGCACTGTGATACTGCTTTTATATTCCTGACAGTGGTATAGATGCACTTTTCTGTGAAAGCAGGAAAATTCCTACTGCCACTGCTGAGATCCAGGCAGGTCTTACAAATATTCACCACAATACATAGTAAGTACATAGTAAGCCCAACTGAGCCTTCCTCCTGGTGTCAGCAATGGGGTGAACGATGTGCAGCACAGCTAAACCAGTGGGTTTAGACTCTGGGGATCTGGCTGTGCCATGGGCCCCTCGTGTGGGGTTGGCAAAAGTCACAAGAGCCCCCACGATGGCATTGATTTTTATGATTGCTTGGCCACAGCCAAAGTCACTGGAAACCTTGTCTCCAGTTTCCCCAAGCCCTGTGTTCCCACCAGTAAATTGGGGTAACCACGGGGGCTGATAATATGAGTGTGCTGTAAAGCTTATGAAGTTAATATTCTAAGTACCTTGAGACCCTGGTATAGACAGAGCTACAGAAGGATTGTTATTTTTGAGCCTGCACAGCCAAAGACCAGCAAACTGATAATATTCACCTTCAGAAAAGAGATTTTTATCTTCTCACATTAAACCTACCCAGGGTAAACATGCTTCTGTCCTCCTGCTGGTAAAATATGTTGCCATAACTGTTTAGTGTAACATTTGACCTGTTTCTCTTGAATCTTCCTAGATTATGGTCAAGCTATTTGCACTTCAATAGTTCAGGGGCTGCACTGAATTTTCTGGGGCTGGAAAGCAGCTCAGCTGTAAAAACTTGCTGGAGGCTGTAAAATGGCATAAAGAGGCTAAGCCAGGGAGTATTTTTAAAGACAGTTTTGGAGGGGGAAAATCATTATACTTGATTCCTTCCCCCTCTGCCCCTCTTTTGGTTGTGAGCCTAAAAATTATGAAGGTCTTCAAGGTTATCTCTCCAAAATGGCTTAGAGACAAAGCTACAGCAACCATTTGCCAGCTCTCTGACTCAACAGGTAAAGTAGAGAGTCATCAGTGCAAAATTAAATGGTCTGATCAGTATAACACACTGGTGCTACATTGATTCGATATGTTCAAAAAGGTACAGGGAGGAGTAGATATGTGAGGACTGTAAACCTTATGCACCAGCTCTGCCATAAGGGACAGGGAAACCTATAGCAACTAAGGGCTGTGTGCTCCTCTATCACCATACAGACCTTGGCACAGCAGACCCACTGTGGTCCCCTAGATTGTACCATCCTATAGAACTGGCCACAAAGTCTTAATACCTGAAAGTCTAATACTATGAAAGTCTAATATTTCTCTGCACAGTGTGCCACTTGGAAGTGCATTGTTTTTCCCAGATTCTCTCCTCCCCTTCCCAAAACACCTCTCAGCTTTGTTAATATAATAAATAAACATACTATTTAATAGCCATGCATTAAAATGTTTAAATCCTCATAAACAGCACCATGTCTATTCAGCAAAAAATAAAACAGACAAACTAGGCTGCCTGTTAACTTTCCAGGTCTCCAGAGAAGTGGCAAATTGTACCACCAGTCCCTCTAGAATTGCCAAATATCCCCATCAATTCTGTTTGCACCATCAGTCTAAAGATGCTATATTCTACTCTAAGGGACAGATAAAGACACATTCTGAAACACATACTACAGTACAGATAAATATACAAGCTGTCTCAGTGAATTAGTTACATGTGCAAATAGCTTCCTGAAAGAGCAGGCTCAGTTTGACAGTGAAATTTTGATCCAAAATCAGCAGGAATCACAAAAAAAAAAAATCCCCCCTACTTTGAACCAGGGGCTCTGAACCAGGTCTTTGGTTAATTGGAAATGGATAACACTGGATATGGCACCTGCTGGGCGGTCTTTGGTGCTAATCCACTCCAGTTGTCCACAAAGGCTTGCAATGTTGTCACCCTTCATGCCAGGCTCAGCAGGGAAGTGAGAGATGAATGCCTCAGAAAGTCAAACCACTCACCCCAGCCCTGTTATCTTCTGGATGGGGTCGGGGCAAAGCCACAGGGGAGCATAGGTGAAGTATGCATTGCCACTGGCCATGCAGCACCTGCCTCCAAATAGGTAGAAGAGATTTTGGTCTCCAGCACTTTCAATCTATGGATACAAAGGAAGAAAAAAACAGGAAAAAAAGCCTTAAAAATTCCAAGGATTTCTATTGAAATAGTGCCATAAACTGGAGGAAAAGACTTCTCAAAGAAAGTAACTTTCTCTAGGGAAAAAAATACACGATTTTTCAAGTGCATGCCCCCCCCCCCAGTCCTAGCACTAAAGTCCTCTAAAAACCTCCAGAGAGGGTTTTAGCCTGGCTTTTAGGCCAGGCCAAATCCCATTGGCTTGTAGCATAAATCCCACTTTTGTTAATACAGAAGTTGGTTTTTATTCCTTCTGCCAAAGCAACCTGGCCTGCCCAGTCCCGCAGTGAGGTCATAACTCAGGGCTGATCACATCACAGCACGTTGCCATGGCAATGCTTGAACTGTCACAAAGGATGTGCGCTGTGATTTCACAGCAGATGGGCTGTGAGGGAGGAAGCCCTCATTTAAATTTTAAAAATTGCTTTAGTAATTAGCAAGAGCAATAGAAAAAAAACATCGAAAAGAAAAGAAAAATTCCCAAACTACCACTCTCAGCAAAGGTTACAGGACTCACGTGGGATCTGCAGGCCATCCACAGAGAAGGCCAGGCTGCAGCTCCAAGTTCACTGAATTCATCAGCTCTTTGGATCGCTGATAGGTGCAAAAATGTCTGGAGCCCGCCTGGCTACAGGAGGCCCAGGGCAGCGGTGGGCGAGCAAAGCCCCCCTACGTGTCGGTGCATTTCAAAGCACGCCAGCACCGGGCCAGCCGCCCTTCGCAGGGACCTGATGGGAATGGCAGAGGGCAGGCGGAGGCTGCCGCAGGCTTTATTAAAACACAAACTGCCTGACAGGAGAGGAGGTATAGTGGCCTGACTTCACAAGTTTTTATCAAGGCGTTGGCTCAGTTACTTCTATGGCCCTTAATACAGCACAAGGAGCAGAGTCACACAGATGTGCTTGCATCCTTTCAGGGACAAGGTGGGGTGTTATCCCTCAAAGGTAAGAGTGAAACACCTTGGCCCCCTAATTCTCACAGCCTAGAAGCACTGATCCCACAATAGCCTACACTGGCCTCCTCCTGCATCCTCATGGGCTCTCTCGCAGAATGATAACCCATTCCCACCTATTGTCCTGGTACTTGGGAACTGAGACGAACAGTAAACAATGGAGGCAGAGCAGATGCTGTCAAGCTTTCAGACAGCCATGGTGCAGCCCTGCTCCCTCCTCAGGCTTCTCCATCCCTGGCAGAGGTGACCTTGAGGAAGCAAAGCCTCGGGTCCCCATCCCCATGACCTCCAACATCTCATTGCAGAGACGCCAGCATCCCCTGGCTCACCACAGCAGCTCTCTTCCACATCACAGCAGCTCAGCAACCTCAAGGCAGAATTAAATGTCTCTCCCTTCTGCCTGCAGCAGACAATGCACGTGGTGTTTCAGGGACCTTGGGCTGAGTCCTCATATTTAATGGGAAAGCAGACTTCAATGCAGCTTGTTCCTTGTTCGTTCAGTGACTAACTGTTGATCTCTCTAAGAATAAGCCAGATGGTTCCCGTGATAAGTGATCAGCTCTCCTGGAGTTTTTGAAACAGAAAAAGACAGATGCCTGCGTGCCTCTTGCCAGGACCCATCTTAAGCTCAGGCGATGAGTACAAATGCTTAGGGAGGTTGTGTTCAGGGGATTCTCTCCATCCAGGCTTAGCAACTAATCTTCCCCATCAGCCCTGCGTCCTGAAGGGGAGGCATCTTGCCTTCTTTCAGCTTCCCCTGGCTTAAGGGCACTACAAATCATAAGATCAGCCCTTCTAATTGGATCAGACTTTGATATTGTTTTCCTTTTCTGTGCATTTATATTAACATCTCATTTTGCAGACAGCACATCTGATCGATGCTTACTACTTCAGGTTGTATTTGTAGACTGGTAATTGAGAACACTAATAGGAGAGACAAAGCATTTTAGCAAAGGAGAAAGCTTGTTTTGGGAAGCTGTTTTGATGGGGAGAAAAAACCCAACAGGTTGAGGAATGAGTGGCAAATACACAAGGCTAAAGAGCTCTGTTTCTCAGCCACTGATGCGAACGCACCAGTCAAGCACCACTTCCTGCTTTCAGCACAGTGATCAAGGTCTCCAAAAGAAAGGGAAAAAAGGTAGCAGTGTTTGCCTGCTGACTTCTTTTTAATTTGTTTTTACCTCAATTTCTACCTCTGACTGTATAGAAAGTCTGATTCTACTACTGAGCTGGCATTAAAAACACCAAGTGAGAGCCAATGAATCACTATACCCATGTAGGTTTAGAAGAACAGGGAGGAGAAGAGGAGTTGGGAGCAAGGTGTAAAATTAGCAATGGAAGCTGAGCTTGGTTCTTCCCAAAACCAGCTCTAAGGCAGTAGCTTGGCCCACCAGCCTAGGGCTGGTTCACCTGCCCTGGAAGAAGCAAACACATCCATCCTGAAGCTCACAGCCTCCCCATTTGCTGCTATGTCTTGTAGGCAAAAATCCACTTGATCTCACAGGGTTAGGCCAGCATAAAAATGAGCAACATGTAGGCACGCACTCAACAGAAAACAGTATTTTTATTTGCATGCCTCTGTTGTGGCTCTTAAAGGATGTACGTTCCCTTTGAGGATATTTATGAAGTCTCTTCAGAGAGAAATTCGGAGCTGCACCTCCAAGACAGGGAATTAGATCTGTAATGTTGACTCAGCCTGCAATTTCATAGGATTAAACAGTCAGAAACAAACCATTAAGGTGAAAAAGCCTGAAATGTATGTGACAATACATATGTCAGACGCTCATCTCCTCATCGCAAAAAAAATATATATATATACATTTCAGTACACATTTCATTATCTCTAACCAAAGTATTATTTCACAGACAAGTTTGAAACTTCATCTGAGTGCTTTATGAGCAGATGTCACTTTAAATCCAGAGATAGTGCACAAAGGGAACAGAGAGGGCACTAGATTTAAAGCAAGCAAGTGCTCTGCTCTCACTTTCCTGGAAATTGTTCATGTATATTCACTGTGTTTTGTAATCAGTGTGGCTTCCATTGTGTTATTAATTAAAAAGAGAGGCCTTATGCAAAAGAAATTTAAAATTGCAAATTTCCTTTTGCATATTCTGTAAAAGCAATTTCCATTTTGTTATGTTACCCTGCGTCGTGTTAATGTTAGGTTTTTATAAACGAATTACATATTGAGACTTCAGAGTTTTCAGATTGCATTCATCACTGATACTTTTTTTTGCATGATTTCCCCAGGAATCAAGGCTTTTGTAATTATAAACTCTAATCTTAATCACAATTCTCCCCTCCCTCACAAAACTTTTTATCGTTTCTCTCAAATTAAATTTGATAGAATCAAATCTAATGGACTAACTACTAACTACAAGTTTCCTAAAAGAGAGCATCTGGGTTGAGACACCACACAGCCTGATTGTCTCAATGCTCAAGATTCAGAGGAGATATTCAATGACCAAGTTGAAAAACATTCACAAAAACAATTTCTGTGCACTATATTTTGCACTTTGATGTGAGAAAATGCCAAGTCACGCACAAGCGGGTATCCTTAGACTTAGATTTAGATTATACAGCCTCTCTAGCAATAATATTGAATACACAGGTGCTCAAAAAGTTGTCCTTAGTTTGTTCATTTAGGATCGTAATAACAACTGCTCCAATTTTAAACCAACTGCTCCAATTTTAAACCCACATCCTCCTCATTTTAAATACAGTGAATTATGCCTCATTTTTAATGATCTTCCAGCTCCTAATTTGTGTGACATCATCCTCAGTTTTGCGGAAGGCGGCTGAGTCTCACTGCTGGCCTTACTTCGTGCAGGGATCTCTTTGGTCTCAGGTTAGAACTGTCTTTGTTACAACCCGGGCTTAAGGTCTGAAATCCCACACCCGGCTTCCATTGACGGCCTTTTTTTGCACTTGAAAGGCAGCATTAGCCACCATATCACCTAATCAGTCAAAGACCCTTCTGCATTTGGAAATGCAAAAAAAGTTTAACAGGCCTTAAAGTAAGTGTCAGTTAGGACAAGAGCAAGCAGATGATTTTTCACCTGCTTTTCCATTGATTTGCCCTTTCAAGAATATTTTACACTCAAAAGCATAGTAGTCTTATTAACATTTAGGCTTTTCTTTTTTCCAAATCATAGAAAAGGAATTTAAGACAGCAGGAAAAAAGCGTATCCTGTGGAAAAATATCTTTGAGCCCTAAAATAACTCTTCCCCTTCCACCTCCCACCCTGAGCATTCAAAATTCAGAAACATTTCCAGGGATGGGCAGCTACTGAAGAGTTAAACAACATGTAATCAGTAGTATTTATAAGCAAAATGAATTAAAAAAAAAATTAAAAACCACACACACAACAAAAACCCCCAACAACAACAACAACAAACGATTCTAGGGAGGAAAACTGGAATTTGATGAGCATCAGCAAGCTCTAATGGGCATCTTCCAGATGTGGACAAGTACAGAAGGGATGCTCATGCCCATGCTTGTCCCTGCCTAACAGCTTCGATCTGAAAAGAACAGGAAAAGTTAGCAGAAATCTCGGGGCTGGTGGCAGCGAGGAAGGAATCCATCCTGTTATCAAATACTTACAGAGAGAGACTGTACTCTGTCAGGCAGTCGAAAACACGCCTACACAGATAAGGGTATCCCTGCAAAAAAGTCTTTTGACACTGCTTTGACATATTTAAGTTCTTCCGCGATTATTCAGTTACAATAACTTAGAGCTCCTCTTCTGACACTCAAACACGAGCCAGTCCCCCAGTACTACACGGGGAAGGGAAACAAAATGCCGTCCAGCGAAGTTACGCAGCTGGGTTAAGGGCTGCAGCCTGGCCACCCCGCTGGCGATACGGGGTAGGGAGAGAGCCGAAGCAAGGAGAGATTTAAAGCCTGTGGAGCTTTAAGTACACAATTAAAAGATTAATGTAATGCGATCTAGTCAAAGATACCGCATCGTAGATAGCACACCCTTGAAGTTACAGTGAGATTATGCTACTCTTAAGTCCTATTAGCCTGGACTTGTTGGAAGATCTGCTATCTAGTAGCAAGATACAATCGGTAAATGATTTCTTTTAATTAATCCATTGAAGTAAACAAAAAATAGCCTCGGTTCTATCTGTCTACATCTCTTTGGGACAAAGGCAAAGAGTTCAACAACAGTTTTAAATGCAGCAGAGGAGCAGAGATTGCAGGAGCATCCCTCGGAAATACACACCACCTTCTGCAAAGCAACAAACAACCACCGCCCGAAGCCCACCCCAAAGAGGGTGGCTTGGAAAACCTCTATCACAAGGCGAGGATGAAGAAGAGCCTCCCACCTCCCCAGGTAATCTGCCAGTGAGAGGGGCAGCCTCACGGGCAGCCTCACGGCAACAGCCTCATCCAGCCCCTCAGGATCCCATCGCTGTCCCTATAGCAGGGGTCCAGCCCCCGCCGTCTGTATAGCAGGGATGCGATGCTGAGATAGTGGTCCCGTTCCTACGTCCTAGAACGAGGGTCCAGCCGCTGCCATCCCCACACAGGGAGGTCCAGCCTACGCGATACTGGACCGAGGGTCCTCACTCCCAGCCCCTCTACCAAGGGTCCACATCCCCCCGGCACCGCTACCGCTCGCACCGCCCGGGGCCGGGGCGGGGGGGAGCGCCCCCGCTGCGAGCCCCGACTCCACCCGGAGGATCGGGAGGGTCCGCGTGGTTCCGCCCGTGGAGCGGGATGGGAAAAGCGGCGGGGACCGGCGGAGCGATGCCACCGGGAACGGGCCGGCGGTGTCACCACGGGGGCAGTGGAGACCCTTCGGGCAGCGCTCGGGGCACGGGGCCGAGGGGTCGCGAGGGGAACTGGTGAGGCTGAGCCGGGGGAGGCGCGGCCGGGGCCGGGCGAGCGACTGGAACGACGCAGTCCCGGCGCGCAACTTTCGGCCGCGCCGAGGGACCCCGTCGGCCGCGCCGGCGGTGGTATCGTATGCAAATACGCAGGCTGACGTCAGAGATCATGTGGGGTTTGGCGTAGATCCCCGCCGATCGAGGGCTCTTTTTTTTTTTCCCTTTTTTTTTGCCTTTTTTTTTTTTCTCCCCCTCTTTTTTTTTTTTTTTTTTTTCCGCGGCGGGGCCGGGCCGGTGCGTGCGCTCGTGTTGCCCGCGGGCCGGCGCGGCGGGGGCGGGGGGCGCGGGGTCCCGCGGCCGCGGGCGGCGCACGGAGCGGAGCAGCGGGAGCGGAGCCCCGGTGTCCGCTCCGCCCGGGACAGTCGGTGCCGCCGCCCCTGGGCGCAGGTAGGAAACTTCCCAGGCGGGGCCCCCCCTCCCCCGGTGCGCGGCGCTCCCCGCCGCCCCCTCCCTGCGCTCGCCCCGGCCGCTCGCACCCAACTTTTCCTCCCGCAGGAAACCGTCCGGTTCCCGGCACTTCGGCGGGGGCCGGGAGGTTGGGGAAGGGGGAGAACGGGGGGGAGACCGCCGGGGGTGGGAGTCAGGAGGGTTGTTCGGGGTCGGCTCTTTAATTTTTTTAACTATATTTTTAATTTTTGGCCGTTCAGCCTCCTTCCCCTCGCCCTTCTCGCGCTCCCCGCCGCCTCCCGATCGCAAGTTTGGGTGAAGGGGGGGAAAAGCGGGAGGAGGAGGAGTGGGGGGGGAAACATGTCTACGTTTGTCTATGTCGACATCAGCAACACAAAATATGGCGTCCGCTTTCGACAGGGCGTTACGTAGAGGCGAGCAGGGCGATTTTGTCAGCGCGGTCCCCGACGAGGAGCCGCGGGCTCCCGGGCCGGGGGGGCAGAGCCGCCCCGGGGCGCAGGAGGGGCCCGGCGACGCCGCCGCGCGTGGCTCCGCGCCCGCGGCCGGACTTGGCAGCGCTTTCCTCTGGTTTAATTTTTGATTTATTTTTTTTCCCCTGCCCCCACCCCCGTCGCTGCCAGCCCCTCTCCCGCCCGTGACGCCGTGGCCGTGGCGCGGGGCTCGCTGCCGGTGACTGCGGAGCGGCGGCACCGAGCCGGGACCGCGGCGGGGCACAGCCGGGCGCCCCGCTCCATCCCTCCTCCACCCTCGGCGAAGGGCTCTGCCCTCCCGTGGCATTTTATTCTCCCCGGAGTTAAGGGGAGTTTGGGGAAACTCGGGCTTTGGCACGCTGCATCCACTTTTTTTTTTTTTTTAATGAGGGGTGACTTTCCCGTTTGTTTTCGCCGGTTTCCAAAGCCATCACAGAGCCGTCTCCTTTTATTTTCCCCTTCCCTCTCTCCCTCTGGGATGAAGGTGACAGGGAAAGACACAGATTTCCCCCCCCCCCTTTTCTAGGCACAGAACTTGGAAATGATATAGGGATGTACCTGTCTGACTTGGGGGTATCCCCGTGCCCAGCTCTTTCCTGAGCACTTTTGTTCACTTAGAGCCTGGGAATCCCTCCAGATGGAGACGGCCGGGGGGGCGGGGCATGGCTCTGATTTCCTTGGGCTGCCCAAGCACCTCTCCGATGGCGGCTCCCCATCCTGTCTCACGGCAGGTGCTCCTCTGAAACCCCGAGAGCTTGCGAGGGTCTTGCCGTGCAGGGGAATTCAGCAAAAGTTTTGGGTTGTGAGGTGGAGAGCAGAAGGGGAGAAAGCATCCAAAGAAGTAGGAATGGGAGAGAAGAGGAGGACTCTTGCAGGGTGGGAAGGTAATACGGTGATCAGGATTGCTGGGCATCAGCAGCTCCTGCCCGCTGGGTCCCGCAGCAGTTCAGGGAGCAGCGGGTGAGGGTGGCAGAGTGTGCAGTGCCTTGAGAAGCTGCACCTTTGGCAGCACAGGGGATTTCCCGCAGCAATACCAGAGTCACAGCGTAAGGCTGTCAGCTATGCAAAACTTTTGATTTGATTCCTGTGTCCCACAGGTGTCAAATCCCAGTTCAGGAAGGGATTTTAGCACATCCTTTAGTGAAGCAATGATAATCATCCCATCAACAACAAAAAAGTCTTTCTAAATTTGGGCTGAGAAGTAAAATATCAAATGCCTCAACATAATTATTTTACAGCAAATGATGATAAATCATTGCCGCGCTCTGCTTTGTCATCCAGCTCACCTACAAATAATCTACAGATAGCTGGTCAATGAGTTGCCTCTTTAAAAAAAAACTACAGATTAAACTTTATGCAGGGTTTGTCATTCCTGGCTGTGGCTGGGGTGGTCGTTCAGGCACAGATGTGACATGGGAGCTCTGATGTCTCTAGCAGAAGCCTCGTGCATGCAGCCTTACTGGGAAATGGCATGTGAAGTAAGACTGCTATGTACTGCCATAGTTTTATTAGACTGGTAGATGAGTAATATTGTTGTTAAAGAGGTATCTGTGACTGAAGTGCTTTGCGAGTGTAATATATTTCTGTCCCAGTGAAGCCTTTCTAATGTAGATGTGGCTTCAGTATGTTGTATGGACTCAGCAGCTCTTTGAAACACAGAATTGCAAATCGATCTCTGGGTCAGGGAAAGCAAGGTGCTGGCCAGCAATTGGGAAGAATATGAATGCTAAGAAGCCCATGCATTTTTAAAGTTGTTGCTGGTCCTTGTTATAGTTCGAACCCATATGCATTTATCCCCTCAGGCTTCTGTAGAAAGAAATGGCCAAAAGCTCTCCTATGTCGTCTTCTCTTCTTGTATCTGTGATGAACTCAGTGGCGGAAAGTGTGTATAGGTGTGTATAGCTCAGTGATCAGCCCAAAGACCTTGTGATTACTCACCTTCATAAAATGACATTTTTCCTGCCTGTCCACCCCAAAAGTTCTCCTGTCAGAGTTCCATCACACAGGACATTTCTTGCTGTCAGTGTTTGAAAGTAGAACACTCTTTCCAGTCGCTTTCTCTCAAAGTACCACTTCTTTTTTCCTTTTTACTCTAATTACAATCAACAATTTCTAGACAGTGTCTCTGTAAAATCAATAATCCATTATATGAAACAGCCCAAGTTGGCAGCATCACGTTTTGGTTCTCTCTTGTTGCAGGGGGGAAGTTTTATTATGTTTTTATTAAAAGTCAAAAAAAGAAGGCCAACATTAAATATAGAGAACTTACTGGCTTCTTTTTGCATTTTCAAACCAGTTTCAAACTGCTCCAGTCTGAAATGAAAACACAGCAGGTTTTACTCATCCTTGTAAAAGACAAAGATTTTAATGCCAGGCATGACATCACTGTATTTGCGTGTGCGACATCTTCAGGTTTTATTCCTTTTTGCTTTGCTCTAACTTGGATGATCTTCTGAAACTGTCTTTGGAGTCTCTTCTGGTTGGGATGTTTTGACCCATGTCTAAATTATTTTTTGTGTGTTTGCTTAAGAAATGAAAACATGTACTGAAAATAAATCAACATAGTATTTTATTTTGAATTTTTTTAGAAACAGATGTGTCACAACTGAATTCCCTGAGATTTCAGTGTGGCTGTCAGGTTTCAGTAAAGCTGCATTTACATTCTATGTGGAGTGTAGTTGTAGTTTGAATTTCTTTCAAGCATGAGGACAATTCAGCAAGTGTGTTCTTTCCCTAAAAGTTACTGCACATCTGCATGATGGTATCTGTTCATATTGAAAGTAAGTAATAAAATAGGCTTTAAAATAATCTATAAATGCTTTAACTTAAAGCCATTAAAATAATTGCTGCTCTTCTATCAAGGTGTGTTTATATGTGTCAGGTCAGCTGGAACTAAAATTTGTGGTTAGTTTATTTTATCAGTCCTTCAAAAATGAAGTTTACTGGATGTCATGATACAGTTCAGTCCCAGGGTAGAAGTATTTGGTGGTTTTTTTTGAAAAGCCAAAAGAGTTGTTGATTTCCAGAATGTTCCAAATACTTCTCATACAGGGTAGTATTTAAGAGTTTCATTTGCAAAGGTGTAGCAAAATGGAAATAAAATTAATTGGGCCCTCGGAAGATGAAGAGAAGACAGTTAAATTCCAGCCTTACCTCCCAGAGGCAGCTCAGAAATCACCAAGCCAGCCCTCCCTCCCCAAAACTGCCATGCCTTTGCAAGTCAGAAGGGCTATTTGGTTGACTGTTTTGTTTTAAAAAATATGCACTTGGGGTTGTGGCAAGAAATGTGAGTCTGGATCTAAGATGATGCACTTGGCAGGGTTTTCTCAGAACCATGAGACCCTAAACTGGTTTCTAAAGTGAAAACTGAATTTTCCATAAGCTGTGTTTATGTAGAATGACCACTACTGTGGGTCTGCTGGTGAAACCAGGAGATGAGTGAAACTGAGGGAGAGGTGTGAAATGATGTTGTGTATTTAGTACTGAAGAAGCCTCAGATGGTTTTTGGTAATGAGCAGAGAGAGAATAACACAGGCAAGCAGAGGAGGTTTATATATTGGTAACCAGGAGGGGACTTTATAATAGTCCTCCTGAGGGGGTTTGTTCTGATAGCTGCAGAGTTGGGTTATTGTGCAACATCCCCTTGAATTCATGGATGAGATTGCATGAGCTGACCTGCAGTGGGCAGTGCCCTGAGCAGGGCTGGCGGTGGGAAGGCTCATGTCAGTGCTTGACAGTGTTTGCCATCTGGAGGGCCGACAGGGAGGGGAGGAGGGGTCGAGAAGCAAATGGGGAAGAAGGTGATCTGTAACACCTGCATGGTTAGAAATCACACATCAGGAGCGGAGGGGGGTGAGATGTCAGCGAGTTTTGACAACGTTTTGTGAATTGTCCAGGTGTGCAGGTACGTTCTGGGTGGTGAAAACAGGGCACAGGTGAGGAATTCAGTGTCATTCTGACAATGAGCCTCCCCAGCTACATCTGCAGTTCCTGTCTTCTCCAGATTGTTGTCCAGTGGGGATCTGATCTAGCTAAGCAAAGCCTGGTCACCACTTGCTTGCCTCTCTTACCAGCATTTTGAGAGGAATTTGCAGATCCCAACACCCCTCACCCCAGCCTACATAGACTACAGGTTAAATAGGGCCATGGCCCAGGCTCACCCTTGGGCTCAGTTTCCATCTGCATGGAAAGCTCTGAAATCATGTAGTCTTCTTTGTCTTCTGCTGCCTTTTGTCTTGCAGCTTGGGGAAACCTGCTGACTGCCCAGCCCCTGGGGCTGAGGGTTCAAAGGTACCTTTAAAGATCATCTCATCCATGATGAGCAAAGACATCTTGCAACTAGACAGTTGCTCAAAGCACTGTCCAGCCTGACCTTGAACTCTTGCAGGGATGAAGCATCCACAACTTTGCTGAGCAACCTATTCCACTGTCTCACCACCTTCATCATAAAAAATTTCTTCCTTATGTCCAGTCTAAACCTACACTCTTTCAGTTTAATACCATTGCTCCTTGTCCCATCACTACAGGCTTTGGTAAAAAGTGAGCAGGCATGTATTTAATATCTCCTTAGACAGGGTACCCAGAGCCTTGGAGCACACAAGCCCTTTGGTTGGGTCAGCATTCTACAACCGCATCAAGAACTTTCTCCTTGGGTTAATGTGCTGATTGTGGGTTTATCCTCCCAAACCCTGTCACAATAAGTGACATTGGCAGAAATGCCACTTTGCTGGTGTAACAGCCTTTCTGCTTGTGGATTTTGTCACCACAGCTGCATCAGTGAGTGACATGTCGTGCCCTGGGCTGATGCAACCACGTGGTAAGCGTTAGTGGTACAGAACTGACATGTGTCCATGTAGAGATGCCTGTTGTCATGTGCTTGTTCAGCTCTTGATGTCTGCACATCAACCCTCCTCTCTGGGAAACCCGTGTTACTGCTGGAGTTAAGCCCAAGTTACGCCCAGACTTCCCTGCAGGTGGAGGCGTTGGAGCCTCTGGGTCACGGGAGTGGGCACATCCTGGTCCAAATGCAAGTGGTTCTGTAGATGTCATGGAATTTCCTCCAGACTGGTGTTATCTGATCATGGTGTAGTTCAGTTCACTTGGGAAACTCTTCCACAACCTGAAATTCATCTTATCTTCTGGAAAAATGTTGCAAGATGAAAAGCAAAGTTATTTGCCTTGTGTTACTCCACTTAGCAAACCCTTAGCTTTGGGTTTGCACAGAAACAGCCCTCTGCTTCTCTCCCTCCTTTTTGAGATATAGATATATATCTTTAGTATTATTTTTTAACCTGCAGCATTTCCATGCTGTGATTTACAGTGTTGTTCCAGTTGGCACAGATGGAGGGGACGATTAATTTCATGTGAGCAGTGGGAGGCGTGGGATGGGAACTTCTTGCACTGGTTTTCATGCCCTCTCACAGGCCTGAAATCTTGGGATTTCCTTCCCTTTTTTTCCCCCATTCTTCCTGTCCTGATCTTATTTCTCCTCTTAAATAATTTTTTAAACTTGCAACCTCGAATTACCTGTTGATTTTGGCTTCTCTTTTGTAGTAAATTCTCTTGTTCCCACAATTTTCTAATAAGTGTTAAAACTGCATATTTCACTCGCTGGAGCTCAAAACAAACAAACAACAAACAAACAAATGAAAAGAGATTTTCTCACTTTTTTTGAATCAATGATCATAACTAAGGAAGCCTCAAGTCCAATGTTACTTATCCTCTTGTCCAGTGTCATGAGCAGAGGAAGAAGTCCTGTGAGCAGAACTGTATAGGGAAAAATGTGAGTCCTTTTTTTTTTAAACAGAATCTTGTTATTTGTGGTTTGGGTTTTTTTTTAATAGCACCCAAAAAAAGCAGGTTCTGAGATGCTGCTGAAGGCACCCTCAGAAGGGTTTAGTAAAATACCAGTATTTCTCAAGAACTCTGTGTCCCTTCCCTCACCTCCAATATATGTGTTATTTTTCTCACTCCAAGTTTTGAACATATATTTTTTATATTTCTCAACCTAATTTCATGCTTATTAGTTTCAGTTACTTTATGTTACACTTTACTTAGATAGCAGAAGAGAAAAATACTTGTTCTTTTTTCTAAATCTTATTTTCAGGAAGAAAATCCAAGAATATACCAGGTGGAGGTAGTTAAGTTTTGTAGAATTTCAAAGAGTGCCGGGATGGAGGCCTGGGAAGTGATGCTGGGAGGTTTTGCCTCCTCTCATACCAGTGAAATCCAGTATTAAGCAGACAGCGCCAGCATCTCCGAGCTTTGCTGCCGGGCAGGCAAAGTGCTGCTGATTCACTTTCGCACAAAATGAAGGAAAGTCATGGTGGTTCTGCCCTGAAGTGTTTTTGAGGATATGCCTTCCCCGCCCCTCTTCCTGCCGCCCACCTCAAGAGCAAATATGTTTTATTGTGGGTTTTTTTTCAGCATCCTCTTGAGCCCAAACTGTCAGGCACCACAGGGAGTTTTTCCTTGTCTTTTGTCTTTCCAGAAACTGATTTATTTAAATGATATGCTGGGAGCACACTGCTGTTACAGGCTTTGGTGCTTGTTGTCTTCTGAGCTTCGGTATGGTTTCCTTGAAAATTGTGGAAGGAAGGGTTATCCCTGAGAATCATGGTTTCCCCTGAAGCTGTTTTTTCCTGCATTTTTCCGAAAAGATTCCCCTTCCTGGTCATCTGAGAATAATGGCATTGGGTCAGACCTATTTATTTCCATGTGATTGAAAGTGTGGAAATTGTTTCAGTGCTCACCTCCCTCCTGGGGAGAGCACTTGGCTGCCTGGCTAGAAGTCCACACGACTGTCACTGCTGCCACCCATGGGACCACTACACCAACACCCTCCTTTTCCTCAGGCATAGGTAGTTACAGAGTCCTTTGTCACTCATTTATTTACCATCTGGCATCCCCATGTCATCTTTTGCAGCCTGTCACAGTTACGATGCTGCTTTTCATTATTATCATGTCGTACTCGGTACCGGGAGGATTGATGACTTTGCGGTTGCAGATTCTTGGGGTGTGTTCCTTATCTCTCAGGACTTGGCAGCCAGTTCTTTTTGAGAGACAGAAGCCCTTTTAACGTGGGCTTTGACCTAAGGTGCAGATCCTCCCAACCTGTGCTCGGGTATTAAGGCACCAGCTCCACTGTGTTACCATTTTGAGGGCTAGGTTTAGTTTTCTTTGAAAAGCCAGCAGTGATACGATGCTAAAGAAGCTTCATGGCATTTTCACACCAGAGAAAGTACCTGGGGTTGCTGCATGGGAGAGTTGGCAAACGCAACAGGGTCCCCGACACACCCACACAGTGGAGGCTGGGGAGTGCAGGGGCTGGTGGCCACTGAGGATCTGCAGGATTTTTCCCAACTGGTGGGGGTAGGAAGTTCCCAGGTACAAAAGGTGATGAATAAATTCAACAGGAAAGTGCTGCCTTGGGAAGCCTTTACTTCCCTCTGCCTGTCTGGGATTCTCCAGCATAAGAGAGGAATCGGCTCCTCAAGTGTTTTAAAACAATTGAAATGACGAGGAATGTGTTTGGAGGAAACTGTTTTCTTAGCTGCTTTTAAGTTGGCATCTTCTCTTTCTTTTGAGTTGGAGCATCCTCACAATTTTACTGTTGCTAAAGCAGTTTTCACAGGATGCCCCTCCTCTACGTATCTGCCGGCATCTTGTTTGTGTGCCTGGTGGTGATGTAAAGAGGATGAGGTGGTTTGGGAAATACTGCTCGAGGCGAACACAAGTTTGAAAATCCACAGTTAATCAGATACAGGGAAAAAAAAGTGTTGGCTCTCTGTGAAGGATTTTGCTTTCAACCCTAAGTATGCTTGAAGTGCCTTAAATTCTGTTTGCTTGTCCTGTTATCCTGGATCTTAGCCATATCTATAAGTACCTTACTTTCATGTTTTACCTTATTTTTACATGTTTGCTCTCTGTATGATGGTCCAGAGGAGCGTGCGAACATTCAGTGCGTGTCCAAGCCAGGAGAGGAGTGTCACAATGTATTATTTATGCTGAAAAGAGCTTGTACATGGGGATGATCTTCGCTCCAGCCCCATCTCTTCTCCGGCAGCAAATCAGAGCACTGAGTTGGTGGATTTAAAGTTAATCCCCTGAAATCTGAACTCCTTTTTGCTTGCTCTGTTCTTACTTCTTGGCGAGCAGTGGATAGTCTTGTTCTCACCTCAAAGCGCTCAAGGGCGAGTGCTTTCAGCCTCGGGGTGTACAGCCCTAACATGCATGTGGTCACTGGGCACCAGACACCCTTTGCCAGCTGGTCCCAATTTCCTGCTGAGCCCTCTGCACCTCTCCCACAAAATTTCTAGGGGGCATAAGTAGAGGGTTCTTTTAAAAGAAAAACAAAAAGCTACACACCCCTGTCTTTACCCTCTTCCCAGTTTAGGAGGAAATACATTGTTTAGTGCATATTTTGCATTTTTAATTTCTTTGCGGTATCATCTTCCTTCCCCTCTTTCCCTACCTGCCTGTTCCCACCCTAACATCCCTTTGGAGGGCTCTGGCTGCATCCCAGCAGGGAGCCTGCTGTGGCAGGGTGCTTGCAGGGCAAGGAAGGCACCTTTCCATCTGCAGGGAAAGCACTGTTGTGATGCTTGATGGAGTGAGGGATTTGCTTTGAAATGCGCTGCTGAATATGAAGCACTCAGTGAAGAGTGTGTGAGGTACTTTGCAAGGAGATATTTGGGTATTTAACACAAGGGCTGCTGCATCCCAAAATTGGTGGTGATGTAAACAGTATGCAGTACTGTATGGCAAAGGATTTGTGGCTGTTTGCAGGCTGCTTTACTTTCAGAATGTAGCAGACAGCAAGAGGGGATGGGGACTACCACGTGGCCTCAGCCACACTTTGAACTTCTAGATGTTTTGTGTGCAGCGATATGAGATGTAGTTTGCTGCCTTTTGGACATGGTGCATTTGCACAGGAAAGCTGAATTTGTACCTGAGTCTGTATTGATTTCTGCAGCCAAGGTTTGAATTTGATCCTGTTTTTCACTTAGCTGCCTTGGTCTTGAGACATCCTTTCCTATTTGCCTCTAACTGGCACAAGCAGTAGGACCACTGCTTAAGTTTTCATCTAACATGCTTCATTTTATTTTATGTTGTTATTTAATCTGCCTGCATTTTGTTCATCCCTGTGTAGATAGAGGTTTTATTTGTTCCTTCTTACTCTTGTCCTGACCCTTTTACTGAATCTCAGGGTGGAGGCTGCCATATGTTGCAAGGTCATTGTTTGGTTTGTGCATCAAGGTGCTGCTGTAAGATCTTCTCAAGAGTTCCCATGAGGAGCTTCTGGCACAGGTTGGCTCAGAGACCCTTCTTCTGCTCAAATTCATGAATGCTGGTCTGCACAGTGGAGAAAGACTGTGATTTGCCACCCTTTATTATTGGTCTTTAGCCACCTACAGATACTCACCTTAAAACACTCTTCACCTTTTGCTGTGGCCACTTGGCTTGTTTGGGGTTGCAGCTTGATTAATTTTTGGCTAGTATATGAAAAGCCCTTGTCCTTTTGCTGTGTTATAAAATCAGTAAAAAGTAAGTACTCTTAGGGTTGGAAACAGAAAATTTAACACACACTTAGCACTGAAAGTTTTACATTGTAGCTAGAGGACAAGGTAAAATAATTTTTTTCTTCTTTCTTGAATGAAACAGGCAGCTAGTAGGAAGTTGATTAAGAAACATTTGAGGTTGGATAAGTTTTTTTGGTCATTAAACTTTTTTTTTTGCTTGTCTGTGGTTTTAAAATATCCATTCTTAAATTATGTAAAATAGATGGTATGAGAGTGAGGAACATCCCAACACATTTGGATTTGGAAGGGTTCTTCATATGTTAAGTTTCATCCTTAATGTGATTTAAATAGTTTAAGGTATTTAGGTCTTTAAATCAAGGTTTATAATGACTTTAAGATGCTTCCAACTTAAAGCATGAAGGAATGTTACTTGCTGTGGGTTTTAAAAAGAAGCACTGTACATTCATTGGTAATTATGTACTTTACTATTAAGTCTGACTAGTAATTTTTTTTCAAAAGCATGTTTGGCAAATTATAGTTTTTAATCAAATTACAGAATAAAATAATTACTTGAAATTTAACATAATAAATTTATTTTATAGGTCTTAGTACAGTAAGGATCTACTTAGATCACCTTTGATCTGCATTGAAAGTAGCAGGCAGAGTCTTGCTGGAAGGTGCAAAGCCAAGGACTGGTTTTGTCAAAAACTAGAGGACGATTATCCCAGGAGGTGCTTGTAGGAAACCTACTGCTTAGGTGAGAGTAGGGTGTTGATAGGGAAGTTTTTTGTCTCTTTAGTGAGAACCTGCAGATAGATCAGGCAAATCATAGTTAATTACTTAACAGAGTGCCCAGTGCTGCAGTTGCCTTTGACTCTTGCACTACTTAACATCTCTGGTTTGGAGGGTGGAATTAAGACTGTAACTTTGAAATTAAGCTTTTCTTTTCCTTTTCCTCTTCCCATTGAATGCAAGGCTCTTGACTGCCAGCTCTGAACGGCCAGAACAGATGAACTTTTGCACTCTATGCTCAGGACACTTACATAAAAGGGATATACTCAGATTGCATCCAAACCCCACTCAGTTTTCTGTGGGAGAAGATGGGTCTGTGCTGACCCTGTCCACATGGGGATCTTCAGGGAGCCTCTCTGCCACCCATCCTTTTTTTTTTGTGCAGACACCTATCAGAAAACTACAGAAAAAGCTTAATCTGTGACAAGACAGATGTGATGTGAGCTGAAATCCAGGAGACTGATTATTCCTGGGGCCAGCAGGACCAACGCAAACAGCTTTTAGTGCATTTGACTTGTGAGATTGAATTCCTGCACGCACTGGAAAGAGGGGTCAGACTAACCGCTCTCCATAGCACCAGTGATGGGTGTCTCTCCTCCACACCCTGTCTGTTTTCATTAGACCAGTAGAAAGTTACTGTACTGGGATTGTTAGGCCCACATAACCATGAATGTGGAGGCAGATGGAAACAAACCTCACAAATCCCTTAAAATCAGGGATAAAAAGACGGAAATTGAGTTTGGCAGTGTCCAAACTTATACCCAATTCTTCTTGCAGTCCCCTTTCATTTTGCTCCTGCACAGGCTGTAGGGCTGGAGTTGCTCCCAGCAGCCTGGCCTGTGGCACCCTTCCTCAGTAAAGCTCCTGGCAAGTGGAGTTGCCAAAAGGTGACGTGCTTTCTCAGCTGCAAACATACAGACAAGGCGATGTCAGTTCAGAGGTATGAAAAAGTACAGCAAAAATACCTTTTCACCATAGTCCTCTGTGCACATGAGGCTGAAATCACAAAAACTGTTCTTTGAAGTTGTCTGCCTGATTGTGTTGTGAATTTGGCTTTCAGGGTGCAGCTTTGAACAAGCAGTTGAGACCTTTAAAAGACCCAAACCCCCACTCCTTTTACTGGCATTGTTACATATGTGTGACTAGAGGGTGCACACAAGCACCTGCCCATAGGCATTGCATGGTCCTACCTGGGTAAGTGTTTGGAACATTACACTTGTGTTTAAGTAAGATGCAGCACTGAGGCCTTTTCACTCCCACAGATGTGCCCAGAGCATCAGGACGGTCCGTTCAGACTATCTGCAGCAGTCTTCATCCCTGCTGGGTGACAGCAACAGGGCAGGGGGTTGCATGTGGTTCTACTGGAGGTCCTGTGATCAGCTCCTGGGTCTTGCCATGGTGGGGAGAATTTGTTAGAAGAATCAAGCCATTCCTTTGCATTATCACATTGTAGTGAATGGGCAAACACTACTGTTCTCATCTTGCCTTTACCTCTGAGATCACCAGCAGCTGCTTCATTAACTATTAATGGCCTGCTCATTAATGCTGTAAAAGGCAAGGACCAATCTTGCAAATTTTCTGGACTCTTCCCTTGAAATATTTATGACTTGCTCACTGTGCAAAAGGGCAAGAGCAACAGCAGAGAACATGCCTCCAAGTTTTGTTGAGCATTATTAAAGAGCTCATGAATATGAAGAAGCTGCCAGCTCCTGTCTGTTTTTTGGCTTTCCAAGCTAGCACTGCACATCTGGCTCTAGGGGTTGAGTGGGCTGGTAGTTTGCTAAAGTATTGGTGGCAGTCTTGGATGCTTTATTGATGATCTATAGTTCCTGTAGTGCCTTCCTTTGCATGCTCCTCTACAAGCACCAAAGTGTAATTGAAGGGAAGGTTACCAGGGGAGGTTTTGTTTAAGAGATGGGGAAACTGAGGCACAAAAGTTGAACAATTTGCCTGGAGCCAAGCAATAGAAAGCCAGCAGAGAATGGAAATGTTTTACCCAAAACTGTAATGCTACTTTTGAAGTCTGGTTAGTGTGAATGAGGGGGACGCTCATCAAGCCTCCTCTGAAGCCATTGCTACGAGTCATTCCCATCGCATTCCAAACAGAGCTCCTACATGATTGCAGAGAGCAGCACTGAGTAGTGCTTTCCCTGGGAATGTGCTAGTGGTTTTAGCTCCCTCCAGTACCAAGAAGCAGCAGGGAAGCCATTCTTCCCTTCCATCCAGATTTTGGAGATAAAATTGTGTTCTTTGCATTGCTTATATATACCAGCAATAAAGAGTCTGTCCACTAAATCCCAACTGCAGCTCATCTGGTGTTGCACCAGGCAGATTAAAATCTATATTTCTTTCCCACAGCCATCCGCAAGCGAACACTGGTGTAAATACATGTGGGAGGTGTTTTTTGGTAAAGTAGGGAGATATGCTTTAAAGAGAACAGGTATGACTCCAGGAGTGAGGACTTGTCTGTACAGTGCTTCACATCTCTTCCTTATGCAGATTGCCTTCAGAGTAAAAAAGCTCTTCTGTGTTTGGAAGATGCAGCGTGTGTTAGGAATAACCAGCCTTCAATACTGTTTGAGCTTCTGGGCTTCCACATAGTTCTCAGCTGGAACCAGGTGGCAAAACAAATCCATATTGGAAACATTCCCTGGTACAACTTTCTCATTATTTCTTACAGAGTGTGAATATTTTATCCCACATTATATCACATTGCAAGGGATGCTTGGTTTCCCTCCTGGAGTCATTCCTTTTAGTTACGGTGGATCCAGGATAGAATTTCAAAGCCCTTCGCTGAAGAAGTGTTTAAGGGTTTATCTTAACAGCTTGGTGTCACACTGCTGTAACAAGCGAATGTGGTAGCCACAACTTAGTGGTAGAACATGGTCGTGTTGTGCCCTATATGACTGCAGCAGGCCCCGGTGGGGCTCCATTGCCACGCTGATCTCCAGGAATATTCCAGGATCGTACTGAATGGCATCTGGTCTTACCCTCAAAACTACAGTAAGTGTTTCTGGGGAAGACTTTTGGGACTCTGCTGCTACAAGAATAACATCCAGATCTTGAGTGACTCTCGTAATTCTTTAATGAACCAATTCCTCCAAAAGCTGGAAAATGGGTAAATGCAAGAATTGAGACCCTGTCTGTTGACTGGTGCAGCTCTTCTAGAGACAGATGCACTGGAGGCTGCAGAGCAGATCGTTGGTGTATTTTAGTTGCCAGTGGTGCTGTTACCTCACCATCTGTAGAGCTACTCTCTACCTCATGGAAGATCTGCCCCTCATCTCAGTAACGGCACAAAGTTCCACCTAAGTTTTGGGACCCCTTTTCTAACTTCTTCCTTTGAAGTTAGGAGAAGTCTGCCACCCAAAACAGACCTGTTCCTGCCCTCTGAATTTGAGGTTGAATCACAGGTGAGAGATGTTGTAAAATCTCTGTTCCTGAACAGAGGGAAGATCAGAGTAATTCAAAATGTTGGGGGTTGTGTCTTATCACTGCCAAAGGCATCAATGATCAAGTATCAATTATGTGAGAAAACACAGTGATAATTAACAGTGTCAGTAAGTAGAAACTTACTGTATCCTGTGAAGTAACTGGAAAAAGGAGGGGTTCTCTGTCAAAACATCAACTTTCAGTTCTTGGTATCAAACCACGAACTAAATCAGTGGCTGGCAGCAGCGGAATTCCAGGTGTGTCTTCTGCGTGCTGCTCAGCTGCGAGTTACATCTCCAAGGAAAAAGCATGTCTTTGTGCAGTCTTGTGCAGATTCCTGATTTCAACACTTTGGGACTGAGAACTGGACCTTGCTTTAGAGGATGCTCCAACTCATTATTCATGTTCCTTTTCTGGCAGGGTAGTCATGTCTTGTCAAGATAAAAATGACTGTTCACATTCATGAATAGTGGTTTCTAAAGTCTAGCCCTTAAAGTGATGTCTTGGCATCTAAGTGGTCCATGGATCACTGGTAGTTCACTGGTACTTGTGGGTCTCCAGCATTTTTGTTAGAAACAAGCTGTTTATTGGCTATATCTGTGTTTGCCTGTGTCCTCAGGGGTGATGCACAGGGTTGATGCACAGGGTTAGAAGAAGTGTTAGCTTAAATTTTCACGTGCGTTTAGACTGGTGGGTACTCCAGCCAGCAGACGCTTTGGTTCATGGTAAATTCTGATTTAGGAAAATGTTATGCAAGCCTAAAATTAGGAGGAAAAAATGGCAAAACTGGCTAATGGGCAGAAATGGGGGAGCAGATCAGCCAGCCAAATAAAATGGCTCCTAGTTGAGTTTGGGATGAAGCTGTCCTGAGGGACCTGCTAAACCTCACCTTTTCAGAAGAGTTTAATCATCCTTTGAGATGTGTTAGTTTCTCATTTTTGCCACTGATGCTGTTTATGCATTGTGCTTGCCTTGGCTTAAGAAGTGAATTTTGGCCTTTTGACTGCCCTGCTCATGTAGGTGGGTCCTTCTGCACTAATGTGATGTGAGAGAGCCCAAAACAGTGCTCATCTAGAGTTTGTGTATCAATGAGAACTGTCCTGTTGGAGTTTTAATAAAACCATTTATTTCATGGCATCAGCTTCTTGGCTCTTACTTGATGGCACCCAATGGTCTCTACCTCCAGTGGAGCAGCTCTGGAAAGGCACAAAGACCGGATTTTTTATTATGACACAGTCTGTACTGTATGCTGGGAAGTTAGCTCGCATCCTGTCTTCTGCTGAAAATAGCTTGGGGTTAAGCCATGCCTGCACTACAGACCTCTGCCAGCAAATCTGTACTGGCCAAATGAGTGGAGAGGTCCCTGAGTGACGTTGCTGTGCTGGCACAGCCCTGAGGCACAGTGTGCGCTGTGGGAAGCCACCCCTTCTCTGGCCTGCGAGGGACTTGTGCTGGGCTCTCATAGACCAGGGCTCTGCCGCGACAGCCCTGTCTGCCGTGTAGCATTTTGACGAGGTTACGTGGGTGTTCGTCTGCTGCTGGAGTGTTTCTGGGGTCTTGGTTCCTGTAAATTTCTAATGGTGTGTTTTCAGATCCTCCTGAGTGAAACGGAGGTGAAAGACGCATTTTAGTGTTGCAGGTCCGCTCTCATCCTCCTCCTTTGTGGGGTGGTTCTGGTGTTTCCACTGCGCTCCAGAGCAGGGCACAGTGGCTGTTATTCTAGCTATGTGCCATCCAGTGCTGTATAATGTTGCAAGATCCAAAAATAAAAAGTGGAAAAATATGCAGACAGGAAACAAGGCACGACTTTACCTTTTGGGTAGAACAACCCCCTTCCCTCTTCCTACCACAGCTTCACCCTTGGAGTCTTGAAAGATGGGTAACTGTTGGATTTTTACTACCTACTCAGTCTTTCCACACTGACTTTTAATCCTTGCCTCCCTTCAAGAGATTATGTTGTTACACTGCTACTACAGGTCCTTTGATGAAATAACTGCTCTTCTCTTCCTCCCCAGCCTTTTAGAGCTACACATTTCTTTGCTTTAGGAAAACACCTCTAGGTTATCCCCAGCCTCATTGGAGAAACAGAGAAGAGAGTGGTTTATTGGTGCTTATTTGATCCCATCTTTCTTCAAATGCAAGCACCTGGTATCCTTTTGGGTAGTTTCCATCCCAGTATTTGTTACAAGAATTAAGTGAAGAAGCTCTGAGGAATAAAAATGAATTACACAAGGTCGAGTGGGAAATTAAAACCTCTTCTCCCATAGCCTGGCTGGGACTATACCCTCTTGCCCTCTCCTTTTCCTCTGGTGCACCCATGTCCCTGGGTTTTGAATTGCTTCCTGAATGGCTCAGCTTCTCAATACGGTATGGGACCACTGATTTCCAAACAAGTCCCTAAGTATGTGCCAGCTGAGTGCCACATATGGCAAAGACCACATCAGACCTGCAAGTCTCTTACTTATCTGTTTGCTTGTATGTTGAAAGTCACCCTTTGGCAAAATTAGTGCAATAATTTGATCTATTGGAATTGCCCAGTTAAGTCTCAGATAAGATAAAAGTCTATTGAGGTGTGATTATCAACAAGAAGTCATGAAGATCGCCATGTTGGCCTCCATTAGTGAGTTTGACTGCTTGAAACCGATACACAGCAAGTCCGTGATTTCTGCTTGGTTTTCTCTCAAAATAAGAATGAGAAGTGTCTCATCCTTTGTAACCACTTCACCACTCCTCTCCCTACAGTGAAACTTGACATTTTTCTTCCTGCAAAGGGGACCTAGAAAATGATTTTGCTAGAGCAGGGTTCCCAGTTAAGATGCAGACATGATATGCAGAAGCTGAGCATGAAGTGTTACTACTCTCTAGCAAAATCATTTTCTAGGTCCCCTTTGCAGGAAGAAAAATGT
>NW_020897725.1:5705938-5888769 GCF_003984885.1 Neopelma chrysocephalum
ATATATATATATATACATGCACCCCAGTTCTCTTAATAGCCATGGATCACAGGGATATCTGACTTCCAAGGGCATGAAGCTCTCACATTTAGCCTGTTGCAATAGATAACAGGAAATGCAACCTCAGTATCATTTCCATTTCTCAGTCCCCCTCTTCCACACTCTCCCTGCAGCCATGAAATCACAGTAACTGTAGGAATTCACACCGGTGTCCCAGTGTTCAAAACCAACACTTGTTATTTTTACCTGTTACTTGGGTTTTAGTTTGGGGTTTTTTGGAAGCAAAATTCTAAAGACAAACAAGTCAATAAGCAAAGCATTTAAATTACTGTGCAGTCATTATAACTGATATCAGGGCAAAGGAATGCAAACAGGCCAGTCTGTGGCTTCATGCCTTTAGCTCCTGTCCCTCTGTTTTGTTTTTAATTTTGAGCACAGGAAGGGGCCAGTATGTGACCATATGCTTACAAAATGCTGGTTACAAATGTCTTCCAAACAACATTGGCATAGTAGTGATATGTCATGTATGTGTCACGTTTTGTCACGCTATGAATGTGCCTGTGTGACTCCAAACCTTACTGTGTTTCCTTCTCCTGTTTCTCAGAATGGGTAATAATAATTGTTTCCAAACAACTTCATGCTTCCGTTCTGAATAAATTGGATTTCACTTCATTCAGTGCCAGTGGGAATTTCATACCCTGGGAAATTTGCAAGCATATTGGAGGGAAAATGTTAAGCATGTGCTTAAGCATCATTGATATTGATCTGGTTAAGTCTGTTCTTCAACGTTAGGAGCTATTGCCTCTTTCCAAGCATTGGTCTTACTGGAGGGTTAAAAAAGAAGGAGAGTTGCAAGGCCCTAAAGATGGAATTGCACCTGGAAGGAAGAAATAGTCAGCAGAAGTTGATGCTGATATTGCTGTGAACATTATCTTGGTCATACCTTTTCATTTTCCAAAGATAAGATCCTTTCAGCATGATCTAAGATTCCTTCAGTTTTCAAATATTGGGGTTTTTTTTTTCTCCCCTTGTGATTTGTTTTCCTTTATTTTTCTTGTCATGTAATTGCCTTTTCAGGGTTAACAAGGTTTTCAAGTTAACACTACTTTGAGGCAGTGATATGTAGGCCAAAGAGGTTCACACCTCTTGGGTGTGAGCAAGTTCGTGTGATATTTGTGGTGGGAGGTCTTGTGATGAGAACGCGGAGGAGCAGGGACTCAAGTCTCCTAGATCCAGATTCAATATCTGTGGCTTTCCCTCCTGCGAGCCTTTGGCAAATGAGAGATGAGTGCAGGCTCCATATAACCATCTTTAAAATAGATATCCCTTGGGGAGAGTATCGATTAATTAACATTTCAGAGGCACTTTGAGTTTCTTTGATAGGTGTTGCAGAAATTCGAAAGGAGGTTTTTTGCTTGCTAGACATAGGCTGTCTAAAGGATGAATTTTAATGATGTTGGTTTACCTACGAAGTGCTCTTTTTCAAATGGAAGACTATTTAGCTTCTTTTGTATGTACCAGTATGGTATTTTACTACCAATTTAAGCCAAATAAAATATACAGCATCTGTACCAAGACTGGATTTGGTACCCTCACATCATGAAAGCTCATGCTGATAATTTGCCAGTAGCCTCAGGTCTTTGATAGTAATTTGGCAGATGCTATACTGAACCTAATTTGCATCTGTATTTACATAAATGCTTTAATTAAAATTATATGCACCAACCTGAGATGGATGAACAGCACTGCCTGCTATTTGTTTACATTCCCTGACAACAAAACCCTGCCTTGGCTGCTTCTTGCTGATTGTATGACTTGACAAGACTATTTGAGGTGCGAACTAGAAACCTGACAGGTTTCTAGTTAGACCCTGCTTCAAACTGCTGAGGAGCAACATGAAGCTTTCAGGACAAAATTCTGCCTTTATTTTAGCAGCAGAGATGATCTGAGCAATTTGATTCAAGGGGTCAGATTTGGTCTATATCCAGTCCTAAAGCTCTAGCTTTAAGGTAGTTCCGTGCAGTCAGGATTTATAGTTCCTTGCACACGATATCTGCTTTGTCACACATCCAAAATGTGAAACCCCAGGACAGTAGAAAAACATTTTAAATACAGCATCCATCAAGAGAAAATTTCTGAGCACTGTTCATCTTTGAACAGAGCATTATAGAGCTCCTTGTAGGATAGAGTGATCTAGGGGATTTTAGGGCACAAGTGGGGTCCTGATTGTTTCAGTGGGACATGTGAGAGCATATGACTGAGTCTGGATGAAGGCAGTGAAGACTCTGGATATGTTTTTGCTTAGACCACACATTTCATTTGGAGAACACAATCATATAAATACAAATTACATCCAAACTCTGCAGATTGCCTTTGGACAGTGGAGGCTGATGTTGCTGCGCTGCTTCCCAGTTATTCGGAAATTGTCACAGTGTTGCAAAGGAAAGAGGTCAAGTGGCAAAGTTATGACTGATTTCACAGAGAGCTTTGAAGATACCTGAAGGACAGGCTAAAAAACGCTGTAACTACCCTGCCTTGATTTGGAGGGTTGCTGAGCTTTGTTTAAAGTTGTTTACTTAACCTTGCATCAGAGGAGATAGTTCAGAGCCGCTGTTTCCTTCACTGAGAGGTCATGTATACGTAGAGGATTGGAATTGCGGTCCATTTTAATAATAATAATTAATACATAATTAAAGGTTTCTTCCAACCCAAACTATTCTGATTCTGTATAAACCTGAGCATTACCACTCACTTTCTTCAGTGACTTCTGACTGTATTTGCCTGTATTCATTTCTGAATCTAGTTTGAGAGAGTCCATTCAGTTTCAGCACATTCATACATTAACCTTCGTACATTAACATTCATGCATTAACCCATTTGCCTGATAGCTCTGTTGGAGATGATAAACTGTCCCCCATATTATGACCTGCTGTGGGACGGGTGGCCAAAACCTGTTTACTGAAGTCCACCTGAAAGAGCACGGGCAAAAAAGCATCTACATTTGTGGCAAAGTGGCCTAAATATTTAAATTAGGAGGTGTTGGTAAGCAGGCTGGAATGCACGCTCGAGGGTGTGGGGTGAGTGGCAGTCCAGGGGGATGGTGTTGATGGAAGCTGCAGCTGGAGCCCTCCCAGCACCGCAGTCCTTGGCCTGGTACAGGAATGGCAGCCACCAGATACGCTGCCAGGGGCACCATCTGCCAGCAGCTGGGGTCTGCTGGGGGTCATAGCCAGGCAGCACTTTGCATTGCTGGGATGTGGTGGTCTTGGTCAAGTAGTGGGCGTGACAAAGCCAGATTTGCAGTCTTGCAAAGCCACAGCCTTAATTTAAACTGACATAACTAAAATAAATCCAGACTATTAGTCTTGCTTTGCCTTATCCATAATTAGAGGATTAATACACTTCCCATATTAAATTCATTATGTCATGGGGGTGCTCTGATACTTAAGAGGAAGTTGGGAAAGTCAACTGAAGGGAAGCAGCCCTTGTTCCCCCTGATGTGAAGGGGAGGAGGGGAAGGTACTTGCTGGTTAATTTTCAACATGAGGCAAGTGGATGAAGGAGCAGGCCTGGGATGTGGCACACAGGGAATAAAAACATTCCCCCAGGGAAAGTGTCCTGTTAGGGTGGGATATTTGTGTTGAAATCTGCTCTGCAGTTGCCTCCTCCATTGGCTAGCTGTCCTGGCTCAGCCCTCCACTTTCCCCTCAGACATCTGCGCTGCATCTCCCAGCAAGGGAGGAAGCAGCATGGTGGCTGGTGGGCAGGAGCCCCAGAAAGTTCCCCACTTCAACACTGAAACAGCTGCTGGTTTGAATTTGGATCAACATTCAAGGTGTTGGTACCTCTGCTGGTGCCCAGTTTGGTACCTCTGGCTTTCCCAAGGGGAGTGTGTTGTGAGGTCAGAGAGCAAGCCAGGGAGAGGGTCCAGAGAGCAGCCCTGCATTTGGAGAAGGTTTCTATCAAAAATCATCTTGTCTGTTTGATTTTGGAATCAGTGCTAGTGCTGTAAGTCTAGTGAATGCTGGAAGCCAGCCTTTAATCAGCCTGTGTGTATTTTAAGAATTGTGCCGACTGTTACAGCCTCAGAGATACCTGGAGATTTGGTCGAGAGAAGCCTGTCCTAGTTTCTCAGGGTAGCCAGCAAGGCGTGTTCGTTTCCCAATTTAACATGAGCCTTCCCAGTCTTTATTTTTCAAGGCATTTTCTTTGAAAGGTTGCAAAGCTCCAAGCAACCAGTTAATGCATGGGGGAAGAGAGAAGTCAGAGTGTAACATAGCAGTAATCCCTGCAATTAGAAGTATATTGATAACTACACTTCGGCCGTGGATGGAGTACAGCAGGATGGGGTTCTGGAAGGAGGGTCATCCTTGGGCATCCTTGCCCAGCTGCAGAGAGGGCAATTCACTTGTCTGAAGCTCTTTGGTTGTAGATGTGCAATGCTGGAGACAGCGTGCAGCAGCCTAGTGCAGGACTGGCACGGTGTCCCTAGTGAAGTCAAGGCTTCACTACTTGTGGCATTTACTTGTGGCAAGTAAATGTTGGGGTTTAATCATTTGCCTATCAGAAATCTGTTGGGATGGGGGTTTTGTTTGTGTCACACAGAGGGTGTGATGGAAACCATTACTCATCTTTCCATCCCAGCTCTCCAAGCTGGGAAAAGGGAATGTAAAAAGGTTGATGGATCTGTCCAGACAATCCTCTGGGTCTTGAGCATGCCAGACAGGCATCCCAGAGCCAGGAAAGAAACGCTGGGCTTATTCAGACCCTTCTTGAGCTCTGATTTGGAAGTGCATGTGCTCTGCTCACCGTGCACCCAGATCCCTGTGAAACAAGGTCTTGTCAAAGCAGGCACCAGGCTTCCAGCAGAAGCACACTTGATAATCAGGGTCTTGGACATTGTTGTTCCTAGCATCACACGACCACCAAAGTATGCAAAAAGCATCTCTCAAAAGTAAAAGCATTCCATTCTGAAAAAGCACTTGAAAGCCGTTCATTAGCTCTTTATTTTCACCAAAACTTAATTAGAATTCCCAACTACTTTATTTATTTTTTTCTGCTGTCATCTGAAGGTGCAAGCAAATTTTGGGAGTCTCTCCTACTATAATCTGTCAACTGTTTGTAGGCATCCTCCTGGAAGTGTCCTTTCTCCATTTCCCATGCATGTACAGATGAAGTTAATACGAGACCTTCAAGATGTCTTCAGCAAGTCATCTCCTCCTAAAATAGGATCCGCTCTTTTTGTCACCCGAGGCCGGTTCTTACTTATTTCTGTTTCAGAGCACCTCAAGACATACATCGGGTTGATGAAATGACATTAAGCAAAGCTGGGGGCTGTGCCAAATAGTTCATAACCATGGAGGAAGACTTGGCAGAGGGGCAGAGAAAGGAAGGGATGAATTATTGGTAAACCATGAGTCTGAGCGTCTGTCTCGTTCAGTTTGGTGCACCTAGAAGCAAAGAAGTTAAATAGTATTAATGAAAACAGAAGCAGTATGGGAAGAGGGCATTTACTGAATTTAGAAATCAATCCGATGCTCTTTCACTGTTAGTTGGACTTTATTATTAAAAAAAAAATCTACCTTTTTGATTTGGAATCACCCAACAAAACTAATCCTTGGCTCAGATGGATGTTTGAATTAAGTTCTGATGTTCTCTTTTTCTTCTTTTTAAACTGAAAAAACCTCAACTTTAAAAAAATGATACAGTATTTGCAGAATCAATAGAAAAACTGACCCAGATAAAAGTGTGCAAAAATTGGTTTCATGCCCTAGAACTTTTCCTGCATGCTTTTTGATGCAATGTGTCTGATCCTTCAAAAAGGAGGTAACATACAGTGGTCTCAGCAGCTTTGAAGAATTGTTCTGTAAGAATAACAAGGAGCACTGGAGAAAGGGGTGTGCACTTGTACATTTTTTTCCCCTCATTAAATGTACCATGAGACAGAAGAAATTTAATGTCATATTTCTGGTTATGTGGAAAGATAAGATAAATTTTGTATGAAATCTGATTTTGTCCGATTTTTGAAAGGTGAAAGTGCATTTCTCCTGAACAGCTCTTCACAGTAGGATGTGAATTGCATGTTATCTTCCTTTGTTCAAACCTGCTCCTACTGGACTGAGCGGCAAAGGTGTATCCAAGTAGTAGTAGGGTTCTCTCTCAGAAATGTAATTATGTCCTAGATCCTGAATCAGATAGAAAGCTGTGAAAAGTGTCTGCTGCTCCAGATGTTTTCCAGTAGAATCATAGAACGGTTTAGTTTGGAAGGAACCTTAAAGGTCATCTAGTTCCAACCCCCCTGCCATGGGCCTGGACTCCTCCCACTAGACCAGGTTGCTCAAAAACCCATCCAACCTGACCTTGAATACTTCCAGGGATGGGGCATCCACAAGTTCTCTAGGCAACCTGTTCCAGTGCCTCACCACCCCCACAATAAAGAATTTCTTCAGTGTATCTAATCTAAATCCAATCTCTTTCAGTTTGAAACCATTCCCCCTTGTCCTGTCACTACATGCCCTTCTAAATAGTCTTGCTCCATCTTTTCTGTAAGTTCCCTTCAGGTACTGGAAGGCTGCAATTAGGTCACCCTGAAGTTTTCTCTTTTCCAGTCTGAACAACCCCAATTCACTCCTTTCCTCATAGGAGAGGTGCTCCATCCCTCTGATCATCTTTGTGGCCTCCTCTGGACTCGCTCCAACAGGTCAGTGTCCTTCCTGTGCTTGGGGACCCCAGAGCTGGATGCAGCACTCCAGGTGGGATTTCATGAGCGCAGTAGATGGGCAGAATCACCTCCCTCAACCTGCTGGTAGTGCACGTTTGGCTTTCTGGGCTTCAAGCTCACGTTGCCGGCTCATGTCCAGTCTTTCATCCACCAGCACTCCCAAGTCCCTCTCAGCAGGGCTGCTCTTGATCTGTTCATCCCCCAGCCTGAACTGGGGGTTTCCCCAACCCAGGTGCAGCACCTTCCACTTGGTCTTGTTAAACCTCGTGAAATTCCCATGGGCCCACCTCTCAAACTAAGGAGGATCCAAATTTTAATTTGATTCCAATACAGAACTTAGATCTGCAGGAATCACACATTGAGTATCTGAACCTCTGTTGCTTTGGCTTCCAGAAACATCTCAGGCTGTTTAGGGCTGTGGACCAGGACACATAACAAATCAGTGTTCAGTGCAGACATTGGTGCAGTGAAGATGATAAATCAATAGGACGGATTGAAATAGGGACTGAAAGACTGGCAGGCTGTAGGAGAGTTTCATTCCATCCCTTTGTATTCTTGGCCTTAAAGTCTAGCTGGAGGGGAAGGATGGGCCCAGTTACTGATTCTGAGTAGAATAAGCAGATGCAGTGCCCAGGCTGTGCTGCCTATCCCTAAGATAGAGAGGAAAGACCTCAAAAGCAACTGCTTTGTGGGGATTTCCACAAGCTTTCCCAGTCCTTGGGACTGAACCCTTTAAGCGATTGGTGTGTGCTGACTTTCCCCTTTTGTCTCCATTTGCTGGAACGTGGGAGCACTGAAGAGACAGCACTGGGGCTGTGCAGGGTGGAGAAGTGCAGCAGGCAGGAATGTGCCCCGGGAGATGTTCCAGTCAAACTGGAGCTCCAGGAGTTTGCAGTGAGGAGAGCAGCTGAAGCTCAGCACCGAGCAGGAACGTATAGCAACATATAAGGCAGCCTTTCCTATGGCCTGTTTGTGGCTCCGTGATTATGTGTAGCTGAAAATAGGTCACCAGGCTGAAATATGTGGGGCTGCTGACCCAGGTGCATCTCACTGAACTATCCAGATAAGGCACAGGGATGCTCTTACTGAAAGTAAGGAGACTCAATGAGACGTAACGGTGCTGGTCTTCATGAGCGAATGAAGCATAAATACAATTATCTGAGAGGAGCAAAGTGATTTCTTTTTTTATATTTACACCCTGTGCTCATTTCTTTATTTTACCCCTTTTATGTTGATGGCTGCTGTGTTTGGCAGGAATTTGCAAACACATTGGTGCTTACAGCCAAAAGTACGAACGGTCTAAACAGCCAGCAAAGGGAAACCCCTTCCCCTTGTATTTATTTTTGTGGCAGCAAAATGTAGTCATTGTCTGGTCTTGATCAGTTTTGCTTTTTTCACTTTTAAGTTGTTTGTTTTGTTTTTCTTTTCAGCTTGAGGGTGGAGGGAAACAAAAGAGGGAGTGAATTAAGAGCAGGAGAAAAGAGTGACTGCTGTTGGGCTGTGTCATGTGGTGAGGAAATCAGGCTGAAACTGGAGAGACCAGGCCAAACCTAACAGTCGTACTGGGAGGCCTTGGATTGTGTCACTTGACAGTGCATCTAAGCAGTGAAAATAGCTGGTGATGTTTCTGGCTGCAGTCCAGCATCATCCATATGTGAAATTGTGCTGATGGGCTGCTGCTCACAACACTTTTCCTACCTGCCTTCTCTTAGAGGCAGTCTCGAAGGATGACCCCTGTCCTTTCCAAATGCATTTGGCCTGTGGGGACTGATGTGGGGTAGCATGTTTTTGTATTGTGTTCACTTCAGTTCTCTCTTTTGATCTTTTCCACTATAGCACTGCTGTTGTTATGGGCCCGGATATTTAGTGGGTAGAGGAAGGAGCGTGTGATTTCTTGGCTGTGTCCTCAGTGTACAACTTACACCACGTCTCTCCAGCAAACTTATCTGACACCTGGATGAATCTGAACACAGGGACTGCAACACTACAGGCTTGGGGAGGACTGGCTGGAAAGCTGCCCAGAGGAAAAGGACTGGGGGGTGGTGGTCAACAGCCAAGAACATGAGCCAGTGTGTGCGCATGTGGCCAAGAAGGCCATTGACATCCCGGACTGTATCAGAAATAGTGTGACCAGTGGGACCAGAGCAATGATTGTCCCCCTGTACTCAGCACTGATGAGGCTGCACCTCGAATCCTGTGTCCAGTTTTGGGCCCCTTGCTACAAGAAAGACATTGAGGTGCTGGAGTGTGAGAGAAGGGCAGTGGGGCTGGTGAAGGGTCTAGAGCACAAATCATATGAGGAACAGCTGAGGGAACTGGGGTTATTTAGTCTGGAGAAAAGGAGGCTCAGGAGAGACCTTATCACTCTACAACTATCTGAAAGGAGGTTGTAGCTGGGGGGTGGGTCTCTTCTCCCAGATAACAAGTGACAGAACAAGAGGAAGTGGCCTAAAGTTGCACCAAGGGGATGTTTAGATTGGATATTAGAAAAAGATTTTCACAGAAGGGGTGGTCAGGCACTGGAACAGGCTGCCCAGTTCTGGAGATATTTAAAAGATGTGTAGATGTGGCACTTAGGGATGTGGTTTAGTGGTGGACTTGGCAGTGCTGAGTTAAGGGTTGGACTCAATCGTAAAAGTTTTTTCCAACCTAAGCGATTCTATGACTCTGTAAGAGGACATCCTGTGGTGTTGAAAATTAATTAGCAGGTTAACAGTCCACATCTTGGTTGTTTAAAATAAAAGTTATTGCTGTACGTATGTTGGGCAGCAAAAGTGTCCAACAACAGTGCAGCAATCACTGTGTTGGAAAACAGTTACCAATCATGGTTCTGGCAGAGGAGGGTCTGACAACTATTTTCCAACACATTTATTACTATGGCCAAGTAGGTAACTAACCAGAGGATGACAGTCTGAAATGCAAGGTTTAAGAGAAATAATGTGAAATAGTTTAACCTTACTAAAGGCCAAATACATTAATAATGAACTTTCTGTTCATCAGAATCCTACAGGACATCACTATCTCTCTCTGGTTAAATTTTCTTATGCGGTCAGATATTCTTCTTTTTCTAAACCCCTTGCTGCCAATTTAAAATAGTATATGAGACTGAAATTTCTCACCCTTCAAGAAAACACTTTGATTTGTTGAAGGAAGCTAGGAACAGTTAAGGAGATAGGAAAAAAAGTAATATACCTTTCTCTGTGCTGACATCTGCAACTGGGCGATGTGTTGAAAAGTAAATATAATCTGCTTGGAGCAATGCTTTCCCATTCTCTTTCATTCTGATTCAGTGCTCTGGTTCCTGATGAACTAGACTTAACAATGGAAAGTGAGGTGCAGAAAGGCTGTAGGACCTCAGTGAAGACGTGGGGGATCATCCCCCTGTGCTAGGCCATGGAGTTAATGTTGTTATTTGTTTGCATACGTTTTAAGAGAGCACTGAGATGAGAAGTGGCAGAGTCACTGTCCATCTGTCTGTCCAGTGCCAGGGAAGTCAGGCCAGGACCCTCACTGGCCCGTTTCACCTTGCAGCCGAAGCCAACTGCAGCTGTTGCTGGCAGCCAAACCACTTTTTCTTACCAGCTTCAAGGTAAGAGCTGCTTACCTGAGCAGCCTGTGGCCAAGAGGTTGGAGCAATCCCCTGGGGGTGCCAGTCAGGCAAAGGTGGCCTCGATAGCTTCCCAGGCTTCCAGCATGTTTTCTGAAATCTTCTAAAGCTCTAAGAGAGGGACAATAGTTTCTGTGACAGTGCTGCACGCTGAAAATGGGCCTAAACCTATGAAGTTTTTTCCTTTATTTTTTTTTTAAGACAGCTTATTTGCTTTTTGCTCTTATGTACTCTTATTTTGCTATTACTTGCTCTTTGCTTATTTTTATGCTTCTGAATATTTCCAAAAGCAGCTGGTAATATTAAGAGGGCATTGCAAAGAGGGGTTTGGCCCATTCCTGTAGATAATAGAAGTTTACCTGGAGGAAGGAGAAGGTGGGGAACTGCAGCATGGTCTGGCCTTGGAATGACTCTGTGGGACAGCTTCTGCTCACAGATACCTGCAAATGGTGCAGTGTGGATTAAGGCCTTTTGAGAGTGATTGTCACCCTGCCGAGGTGGAGAAGACAGCCCTTGGCAGGAGCCTCCTACTCTGTGTTTTACAGGTCAGCGCCAGGTTTTCCTGGGGAGCTCAGGGGCTGCCAGCAGCAGCTGCTGTGATGTGGAAATACCCATCTCTGTTTCAGCGTCGTTCAAAAGGCTGGAGAAAGGCAGCTGAATGCCGAGTGGCACAGAGATAAGACCGCTGGGGATGGAGAGGTGAGAGAGATTATCCCATGGCCTCTCTGAGCATCACTGTCTGCTGCACAGTGTGTGTGCACTTAGGTGGAGACCTCGGAGCACTAAAGGGTTTTTAGTGGCTTTTTCACTAGGTGTTTGATGGAAACTTTCAATTGTATTTTAAGTGTCTGTTGTAGGGATGAGGGCAGGGATGGGTTAATTTTATTAGCTTTGTGAAAAGGTGTTGAAGGTAAGGATGCTCATGAGCATGATGCTCCATTGCTCTGCAGTCTGCCAGGTTTGATACATGTTTAATGAGGACTGGACCAGCAGCCGGGAGCTATTGGGGCTCTTGGGATCTGTTGAGATAACTGGGATTTTCAGCGTGTGGAGACAGACGACTTTCAGGAACGTTTGTATCTGCTAATCACGCTGTAATAACAGTCTGCAATCGAGAGGCTGCAAACCCCCCATTTCCGACACAGCTGTGCATATTTAATTCGATAGAAAGCATTTCTAGTCTGCTGTTAGAAGTAATTCAGATCGCTAAGGTGGTAATTTTGATCATGGTAGTTTTTAGGGAAATAGAGGTATAAGCTGCACTGAAAAGTTAATAAATGCCTGGTACAAAACAAATGCTGGAGGGTGAAGAGCACGGACATGATGGGTGGCTGCCAGTGCCTCACTCTGCATCCTGGCCTTGGCTATCCCTGCCTCGCTGAGCCAGCAGCAGAGGAAAGCAATAACCCTGGGCTCATTAGGTTCATGAAGGAAGTTTGTCCTGACCTATTGCCTGTACCACAAATTTTGGACAACGGGGCAGTCGAGCCATGGTGATGGATCACCAGCACACCAGCAGTGCTTGAGGGGAAGCACCAAAGCCTGGTGGGACCATGGAGGGTTGGCATGACCTACTCCATGGCAGTGCTTTCAGCTGACCCCAGGGTTTAAACCACCAAGCTGGCATCTTTCAGGAAAAGAGGTCAGGAGGAGTGTGGGTTTTATTTTCCTTCATCTTGAGCGCAGCTGGGAAAAGCAAGTGCTTTCAGGGCTCCCAACTCCGTTTCTCTCTGTAAAATGTTCTTTTGCAAAATTGATCATTTCTGTAGGTTGAGGGAGTTTCTAAGGAACTTTTCTGTCAAGCATCTAAAAAGTACCATTATTTCTCTTCCATGCTGTAACAGCAGCTCGACATTTACATTTTAGCTCACTAAAGATATCTCAACAATCTCATTTTTCATGAGAAATTTCATGGCGAACAAAGCAAACTAATCCCATTTTCAGGTGGTTAGCGCTGTAGTGTCTGGGTTGCAGAAATCACGTGGAGTGCTGGTGTTTATCAAGTGTTTTAAAAGCCTTTTTGTTTATTTTATTTTGTTTTGCCATGAGATGTTACTCTTTTTGGAAAGCATCTAGAATAATGAAGCAGCTGGTGGCTGAGTCTCCTGCTCGGTGTGCAGAGAATGAAGGATGGCTGGGGGTAGCTGGAATCATTCACTGCGTGCTGTGAACCACATAAACAAACAGGCAATTCCTGTGAACCAGGAGGTGGGTGGTAACTCACAAACCACCATTACCTGTTCTGTATGTGTACTCACCGTTATGCCACACGGGAGCCAGCAGAAACAGATCTCCTCAGTTCTTGTCCATTACTGTGAGGTGTTTGCGTGGCACAGCTCATGTAGGTGAGATCATGATGCCTGCGTGTGAATGCCCTCCTGTGCAGTACGGAGGTCTGGTCTGAATTTGCCTGATCCCGGCATTGTGATGCTCTCATGTCAAGGAGAGCTACTTTTCCTGCCTTGTGCTGGCTTGGAATAAGCATGCCTCCAACAGGAGGCTGCTCAAGAGCTGCCCACGCAGGGATGCTCAAGACAAACAAACTCAGGCAAGGTTTTTGTCAGTGACTATCTAACTGTTGAAAAAAATTCGATGTTTCTATATGAAACATGTTTGTGACTCCGTCATTGCACTGTTGCCTAACTCCAGGCATTCAAAAGCAGTAGCAGATCTCCCAGAACCGTGAAATAGCTTGAAAGATCTTAAATATGTATGTATATATATTTATATACATATATTACCAACTTGTTTCTGAGCTGTTATATTAAACCCAAATCATGTTCTCATAGCCATGAGGGGCAGAAACTTTTTGCATACTTTCTGAAGAGGATCATGCGGTACGAGTACAGCAGCAAGGGATTGGATTTAATAACTCTGGAGATTTCTTCCTGCTTTATGTTTCCAAAAGTGGAGATCCTTGCAGAAGCTTCACCAGCTGGGTCTTCAGGAAAAGCACCAAAATTTGTGAGGCTCATTATACGGTCCTAAGAAGCAACAGCTCCATACATACATATTTATTTTAATTAACTTTCTAAGCAGAGGTTTGAGATCAAGGGAAGGATAGGGACCTGTGTTGCACTGTAGGTGATTTTTTTGTTCTTTGAAAGTGTTTTACTCCTAGGGGTGGTTTTAATTCTGTCGGGAGGTTGTAGGATCACTTCTATGTGTTGGACACAGCACTGAAAAAGCAGAATTTCAGATAGCAGTTTTGCTATAAAGATAACCAGACTAAACCCATTAAATACAGAAACTGCTTCATGCTAAGCTTGCAGCCTACCATGTGAGAATGGAGAATTTGACCCAAAAGAGGGAGGAAGAGCAGCAGAAAGTTGCCTGCTGAGTCCAAAAGTGGTGGTGTTAAGAGCACTAAATCTGCAGCTATCCCTTGAGTTTA
Organism: Neopelma chrysocephalum; assembly: GCF_003984885.1. Lineage (NCBI taxonomy): Eukaryota > Metazoa > Chordata > Aves > Passeriformes > Pipridae > Neopelma > Neopelma chrysocephalum. The sequence continues at coordinate 5,719,661 of NW_020897725.1, forward strand.
TTTCTCTTTTACAATTCAGTGAAAGTAGCTTTTTTTTGCCTTACTCTGAGACAGAGGAAAGCGGGACGCAGCTTCCCTTTTTATCTATGAATAAACATGCAGCTTTTTCTGGTCTAAGCTCTTAAAAATTGGTTATGGTTGTGTAATAGTTTCTGGGTTCCCAGCTCCTCCAGTAGCCAATATACTCTTTCAGGAAATCAAGTCATATCTTCCTTTGAAAAGAGCCAGAAAAATACCAACCTAACCTGCTGGGAAGGAGCAAAAGACTCCAAGGGATTTCTTTCGGGTTTGCCAGCTGACCTTTCTCTGGCCAGATAACAGAGTCTGGAGCTTCAAACTCAAATACCGAGTTTGAAAAGCTTGAACTGAAAATGCAAGTTGTGCTCACGGTGCTGCTGAAGCAATCAATAAGTTTCTGCCTCTTTTCTTGGAGGGCTAGCAGGGTGCTTTGCTGCTTGTGTTTCTTTTACTCAGAACAGTCCCATGACCATTTTGTTATCTCCTTACCAGTTCTTGCAGACCTTCAGGCACAGTGTTTTTCAGGTGTGTATACAGCCGCTGCCAAAGGGGAATTTTTTCTATCAGTTCTGCTCTTGCAGCTGCTGAAGCTAAACCTTCCTCTCCTGTTCTTTTAGGAGGAAAAAAAAAAAGGCAAAAATGAGGAAAGCCAACTTTAGCTTTGGGACAGAGCAGGTGAGTCCCTTTAAGGAGGAGGAGGAGGACAGTTTTGATGGCATTTTGTTAAGTTCCCAATAGCCAAAGAGTTTGTTCTGGTATGTGTCAGCTGCAGCAGATGTTTTGTGGGTATTTCCGTGCAAACCGCAGCAGTGGTATCTTAGGACATCAGCGTGTGAGTGCTCTCCACTGTCTGCTTGGCCTAAGAAATGTGGATGTTTTTTTCCCCAAGAGGGCCCCAAGGTTCATCATGTTACTGTAAAAGGGCTGGAGGACCAAATCTTTGAAATTCTGCTTGTCAGTGGTGGTTACTGGAAAAGGAGATTGCTGGAATTCCTGTCAGTCGGCATTCCCGGCTACTGGTGAAAAAGCTAAATTGTCAGTCATACAGTGGAAGGGATGGCTGCTATTTTCTCCTCTTTTACTTTTCTCCTTGACTTACATGGCTTTTCCCTCTTTTGTAGGTGTCAGAAGTACTGCTTACCTTCAAAGAAATATTAAGAACTGAGATTCCCACGATGTAAGAAATCCAGTGCTGTGAGTGAGTAGCTTTTTTTTTTCTGTTTTTCTTTACGGAAATTCAAGCTTGCCCAAACAGAAGGAGAATGTTTAATTTTTTTTTTCTTTTAAAGACACTTCAAGAAATGTTTACAGCAAGCAAATCCAGTCTTTTGGAACCAGTTGAGTGCCTTTGGCACCTCTTTGCAACCCACAAAATAAAGTCAGCATTGTATTACCACATAGGCTGAATAATTATCTCACTGCAGATATGAACCACATGAATGCATTTAACTGAGAATATGGTCAGCAGAATGGACCATTAGCACCATCTGAACCTTATTTGTTGTTTCCAAGCCATTGAAAGACACAATCTTGGTGAAGATTTGAGGGTGCTTGTGTGTTTTGAAAGTAAAGAAGAGCACAGATTGGCTGTGAGGTTGTTTTTGTCTGTGTGCACAACACCCCAGCCCTGTCTTCAAAATGGAAAACTATCCAATATTTGGCTCTTTCCTGATGTGATAAAATAGCTTCAAAGGAAGTTTTATACCACAGGAGACACCTGCACACTTGCTCCAAATCAGCTTGGCCAGGAGCTTTTACATATATATAAACCCCTCCCCTCCCAAAAAAGTGTATATTTAAGGAGCATCTGCACTATGACCTTTTTCTGTGCATTGCTAAAGGGTTTGAGCTGTGATTTCCATCAGCTGTGGCTTATTTGCAGTTCTGCAGGTGGACCAGGCAGGGCTACATTAGACCCTGCTCAGGAAGCCTTGGCTGGAGTTTCTGACTGTCTGCCTGGTGCAGTGTGGGCTCCTGGAGCAGCTTCTCTGGTCTGATGTGAGGCTGAATAACAGGGCAGAAATTTGGACTGAGGGTTTGGATGCTATTGTTCAGGGCTTCATTGCTTTCTGTAAGTAAATTGCTTTTTTTGTAAGTAAATTTTCTTAGTAGAGGGGTTGAATAAGGGGTTTTTTTGAAGTTTTTAAAATCAGATCAACTCCCATCCCATTTTTACCCTGTTCTATGGTGATGGAAATTTATGGTTACTTGGAAATCAGTGGAGTTCTGTTTCCATTTTTATTTCAGTGGCTTACAGCCTGTCTTCTGTTACAACAACAAAATCTATTTGGGTTAGAACAGAATAAAACCCCAAATTGAAATCAGCCTGAAAAAAGAAAGGGCTGTGTTTTGTTAATAGGAGAGAAACCAAGTCAATCCATGTTTGGTAAAGATGTGGTACAAATTTCATAATAAACACCTAACAAGCATTCAGGAATTGGTAAGCAAAAGAAAAAAAAAAGAAAAAAGAATCCTACTTTCAGCCTTTTGTGAAGGATCCCGGCAATCAGTGCAGTTATTGGGAGAAAAGGGATGTGAAGTGGTGACAATGTTTTGTATTGCTCATCCCTCAGTAAAGTGGTCCATGGTTTATATTATTCCTTTGAATCATGTATGTTTTCTCCTGACTCCTTAGTGACTGACACACAAGACCTGCTAATTGAGCTGTGGGGTTTATTTTTTGTCAGTCGCTTACAAAGCATTGCACAGGATGGGCTCTGGCCTGTTATTTACAGATGTGTTGGCTTCAGAGTGATGGGAAGAGTAGATACTGATGAAAGTGAAGAAAATTCAGCAGAAAGATGCCATGTGTACATATCCACACGTGAGAAGTGCTCTTTGCTCATCTCAAAAATAAAATTTTCTTGGTTTTCTGTTAGGTAGGCAGTGTTGAAATTTGGGAAGCATTTCTGTGGTCCTAATGAATCTACATCCTAATGCACCCCTGTGGTGGTTGCTTACACAAAGGGAATAAATGTGGGGATCTGCCCTGCCCTTCAAAGGAGGGCTGCTGGTCGCAGGTAAATGTTGTCTGTGTTTTTAAGTCAAAGCAAAGCAGCAATGCTGAGGAAGGCATGCAGTCCACGTGCCTCTGATATATCATAGCTGTGTTAAGAGGATAAGAGAGAAAACAAGAACAGCCTGCCTGGATGCTGCCCAGGTATGTATGGTCTCAGATGGCTCTGAAATTATTGCAGCAAGATGTAGTTGCAGCTCAGGAATGAAAAGAGACTTTTAAGTTTCATTTACCTGTCTTCTCCCACTCTGGCTGCATGACAGAAGCCTGAGTGAGGAACTGGGGAGCATGAGGTGGCTGTAGCAGGGTGATGCTGACTTCTTGCTCAGAAGCTCAAGGAGAAACCAGAGCTGGAAGAATTCAGTTCCTGTACATCTGCTCTCTGCATCTTCTTGCAATATTGCCCTGCAGAATGTTTCGGGATCAGGTGTTCAGTGAGAGATTTGATGGAGGGAGAGAAAGAAAAGAAGGCTTCTTTGCCATCTCCTTTTTTCTGTTTGTCTGCTGGTATCCAAAGGTGGAGCTTGCCAGCGGCTGCTCCCAGAGGTGCCATCCCCTGCAACGGATGGCAGTGTGGGATGCAGCTGTGGCTTAGGGTGGCCTTGACTGACACCCATTCAGAGGAGACCTAAACCAAGAGCTGACATGCTGTATTATGAGCAGTCAGAGATGGTGTTGGTTTGGGAAACTCCTGCCACTTCTGGTGGGCTTGGGACACTGATGAGCAAACCGTGAGTGGTGGTTGCTTCATCTGTTAGGCTTTAATTCACCTTCCCTTTGTTAAGCAGCATCTATTCTGCTATTTAAGAGCAATACCCCCTTTTTTTGTGGGCAGGATTCCCCTGATGAAGTTTTGTTCTCAGAGCAGTCCAAGGCAGAGCCATCTGTTGGTGGAGGATCAAGCCCTGGGAGGATGCAGGGGAGGGTTCCCTTCAGGTTGTATGTGCTCAAGGAGAAGCATCCTCAGCTGTAGCGTGGTGATGTGGTGGCTCTCTGACCCCAGGTCTCTGCGTGAGGACAAGTTGGTGAGGTAGCTGCAGATCAGGGAATGCCCAGGGCAGGCTGCAGTGTTGGACTGCAGAGGCATAGCAGGTCTGGCAGGAGAGCAGGGAGGACAGAGAAGTGCTTTTATGTATTGGAAAAATTTGGGGGAAACTAGCTTGGAAAAATTAACTCATTTATGTCAAGGCTTCTAGATGTATAACTGTAAAGGAGGCACTTGTTGCAGTGAATTATTCTTTATCAGATAAGATTTAGATAGGTTTGGGGTTATTTTTATAACTTGGAGCTTGAGGAGTGAATTTGCAAACACTTTCTGCAAAGAAAATGACAGCAGTGTATCCTAGGAGTGCCAGCGCTACTCACAGAAACAGCTTTACAAAATGCAGCAGTGGCACTGCCTCCTTGCTCTTACATGGGGCAATGGATTGGGCAGCAGCTGCAGCAGCCCTCGAAGACTGAAACAGTCACTTGCACTTGACACCAGAAAAGCCACCACTCCAAACAGTGCACTCCCCGCAAAATCCATGCACGTTCTCCCTGTTTTCAGTCAGCTGACTGTCTGGAAATGTTGGACAGACTGTGTATTATTTTTAAAAGGGGGGGGAATACTGTTACAACTGAAGAATAGAGATGTGGAAGAGAAGTTGGTTGGAGAGCAGGAGAAACTTAGTCAGGAGAGATGAGGCTTAGCCAAAAGCCTCCATTGCAGTTCCCAGCTGAGAAGGGATGAGGAGATTTCTTCCATGTAACTGCAGATTTGCAGTTCATAGCTGAGGGGTGGAAAGAGGGCAGGTTTTCCCAAGAGCTGAGTGCTGCCCAGGTTTTGGTAAGAACAGGGTTGCTGCTACCTGGCTGTCCTGCAGCCCTAGTGTGGTGGTCCTTTGGGATCTGGCTCTGTAGACAGGAGCTGATGGTGCCTGAAGAGGCGAAAGCAGGTTTTGTTCCGTTCTTCTTACTTTTGATAGTGTCTCTTCCTCCTTTTCCATTAAGTATGATGTCACAAATGACATCAGTCCAATAACTGCTTGTGGTTGTCATAGTCACAGCCTGTGACACCCAAACAAAGCAGCAGGAAAGTGAAGCTGGCATACAAATGCTGTAATATTAATCACGTTCCTTTTGGTTAATAACTACGTGGTTAGGTATTTATTTTCCATTGGAAAAAAAGAGGAAGGGGACTTTAGAGTGCAGCTGTGTTGCTCAGATGGAGTTGGGAACCACCTTCCTCCCCCTAAATGACTCAATTTTTTGCTTTGTCTCCCAGTACTCTTCCCCTAAGCCAACATTGGTCTAGACCTCAACTACCCAACTCTCTCCTGCAGCTGTTCCCATCATTGCAGACCACGTGGTGATCGTCCAGCATGGAAAGGCAATAGGAGATATTCCACTGCCTCTTAATATGAGCTATGTCCCCAGGGCAAAGCCTCTCAAGGACTGGCGGTGAGTGCCAGCAGGAGCCACAGGTCAGCCAGCTTTGACTGCTGGATGGCTGAGGTTGCCATTCTTGTGGTGCATGGACAGAGTGTAGAAAGGTTTTTTCATCTTCTGGAGGGTTTAGATGCGATGCGGGAGTGGTTGTTTGTGGTTCTTTGTTCTGTTTTGGGTTTTTAAATCTGTAAAACAAGCTATTCTGGGTGAGCAGCAGAGCTTGTTTGCCCTTGCAGGGTTTAATCTCCACTCCTTCGGAGTTTTGCACAGGTGGCCTGATGGTAGGAAGGTGCTTGCTGCAAGAAATAATTCCAATAATTAAAAAAAAAATTACAGAAATAGATCTGGTACAAGCACTGCATTTGCAAGACAGGCAGGTGGTCAGGCCTTGCTGAGCAGGAGCCACCTAAGCCCCTTGCTGCTGTGGGCACGTGGGGAGCCGCTATCCATGATGCCCTCACCAAAATTCCCCTTGCCCAGTGCTATCAGCCTCTGTGCTCCTGTGGGAATGTACTGACCGAGAGTGCTCCAGCATGGCTTCCCCAAAATATTGGGGCATGTGATTCATGGGATGAGCCCAGATAACCACCTAGCCCTGCCTGAGCTGGGAGCAGGCAGCAAGCACACAGAGCAGTGTGGCAGGGAGCCTGACCAGCCCGGGGGCTCTGGATTCTGGCATTCGGTGCTGTGGCTCCTGCCGGCGCTTCCAAGGGGGTGCTCATTATATAATAGCTGCTGGTTGATTAATATGCTGTGAGTCAGAAGCGCCAGGATATTTTAGCTTTCTCTAGTTGCTATGGCAACGTTATTTTAACAAATAGCTTTTTAATATTTAATTAAAACAGCTTTTGGCAGGCTGGAGTAAGAACTATTACAATTACTACTACAAAGGGTTAGCAATGAAGTGTATTTCAGTCACCTCTTTTGGTTGGGTCGGTGTCGTATGTCCCCCACTCCAATCTGTCAGCTTCAAAAAATTAAAAAAAATAAAAATCATTAATTTATTGGTTGTGAGAAATGTATTCTTGTTTCTAAGACACAAAGCAAATGTAATGCAAATCTGCAGTTACTCTTCACAATTGAAGGTTGTCAATTCTTTCAGTGTGCAGTGCCAAGGCAGCTCTCTAAGGATGAAGAGATATGATGGTGTTTATTAATCGCTGCTTTGTCACTGGTATTCCTTCTTCTACCTTTGCCTCACGGATGAGATCATTCCCATTTTACTTGCTTCATGTTTCTTCTCTGTCAGGTTGGATGCTTTTCCCTTGCCAGCTTGTGGAGGAGGCTGGTGCTGTGTCCAGATCAGGCTCTGGATGGAATCCTAGTCTTTTTTTAGGTGAGCTCCTCTGCTCCCTGATACCAAATGATTCTGCAATGGAGACAAATGAACAGAGAACTCAGTCTCCAGAGAAAAATAAATATTTAACAACTCTCTTTGTAAATACCCTTTATTTATAGAACAGTTGCAGGTTCTATCATGCTTGATAAATGGGGATACTTTTTATCCAGGAGTTCTGCCTTGAGGTACTCAGTGGATACTTAATGTTGTCTGTGATATAATAATGAAATAAATGTGTCATTCTCATGGGATTCCCTTCCAGCCCCTATTTTCTGTGATTAACTTCAGTATTGCCCACTTTGTCTCTATTCACATTGCATTCCTTAATATTATACTGAAACCTCATTTGGACGGTAACACCTTTATTTCCTGAGGGGATGGGAAGGCTGCAGAGACTGTATGTACCTCCGTCATGTTATCACCCTGGTGTCTCACCAGGTCCTTGAGGTTGGTGAGCTCAGCCTTTTGCTCTCACAGAGGCTGGGATAGTGCTGTTATCCCATCTTATAAACAAGTGAAAGTAAACCTGGAGAGATAGATTAGGATGTGTTTCACCCCAACTGCCTATAAGCTAAGCAGTTGTTTTGTAGTAGCTGTCTGACCACTTCCAGCATCAGTTGAAATACTGCACCATTTGCAGAGATGTTTTGCCCTGCTTTAGGACAGATGTTTGAGGCAGGTCACAGGTGTAACACTCAGAGTTGTTTGTCTCTCCCCATGTAACTCTGAGCCATAAACTCAGATGGGGAAAAACTGGACAAGAGAACTGCCACCCTGCATCAAAGATCTTCTACACAATTTCTGTAGGTCCATAAGTGTCCAGGCTGGAGGATGTCCTCGCTTGTTGCAGCACTGCTCTGGTCACACAATGTCAGGTCCCCAGTCCAAAGCAGCACAGGTAATCTCTGCCACACATTTCTCTCAGTTGGGCATCCAGGATTAAACAGCTTAGAAGGAGGTGCAAATCCTGTCCCCAGGCATGTAAACTAAGGTGCAAAAGATTTGCCTAAATCCTTCTAGCAAGCCAGGAAGACAACTAAGGCTTTCCTTCCTATTTACACTGAAGGTGTGTTGTTGCGACCAAAATGACAGTGATGATATTATTGCTGTGGTAATACAGCAAACAGTATGGCTGTGTTAGGCAGTTCTTTAAAGCATCCTTCTGAGTTGCATCCCATACTTATTGCTAAGTTTTTTGATGTCTTTTTAAACCCCTCTGCTAGCTGATGTCAACCTCAAGGAGTCCAAAGGCAATCCCAGGATGTGGTGGAAGTGATGGAAGCAGGGAGTCTCTGGGTGGATAGTGACAGCCACAGAGCAGCACATGGTTGCAGCCACTTGTGTCAGCTGCTGGTTCCTGAGAGGTCTGGGAAGGAATCCTTTCTATTTTCTAGCAACAAGGATCTGAAACATACTGCAAAAATATTTGACTGGTTTCATAGCAAATGTGGGCCTCCGTGAGGCTTGCAAGGCAGTAGCTGCATGGCAGGAGGTCCTGCCATGCTGGAGGGGCATCGTGGAGGGACAGGCAGTGACGGTTGTGGGGGAAGCTGATAAGCAGATGGATGAAGCTGGCAGTGCCATCGAGTGGAGGAAATGAGTGCCGCTACTTTAGCAAACACAGTCGGGCTACCCCAGAGGGGTAAGGGGGCTGAGAGGTTTGAACCAAACACTCTGACCAAAGAGAGCTTGTGGAGCCATTCCTTGGGAGGAGGTGGGAAAAATTTGGTGATGGTGACTGGCAAGGGTAGGGGGCTCTGAGCACTGGTGCTTTTGGATATCAAAAGATGGTGGATTAAGTAGCTGAAATGGGAATTCTAGTGAGAAGGCAGAGAAATAATGCTTCTACCTGGAGTTTTCATTACATGGCTAAATTTTGGAAAGGATACAGAGAAAAGTGCTGCAGAGTAGCAATCCTGCTTGGGCTACATGCTGGAGTCTGAGAGAAATGCCCCCATGTTATGGATGAGAGAGAGTGGCTGATAGCCAGAATACTGACAGTATAGCAGGTGGGAGAGCAGGGAAGGTTGGGAGCTCTGCCATCCCTGAGCAGAGGTGGCCCAGAGGTGAACAGTGGGCTGTTGGGGAAAGATGGCTGTGCCATGAGGCTGTGTGGTGGAGCAGACCCAGCAGTGAGTGGTTTGGGGAAATCCCTGATGGATATTGCTCTTGAGTGCTGTGATAAGTGGCAGGTCTGGGTAGTCAGATCTGCTCTGGAAAGCTGATCCCAAGGAGGAAAATTTGGTTTGTCAGGGGAGCAGCAGGGGGAAAGAAGAGGATGGGTGCCTATATTTTTGTTTGGGTAGATGTGCACTGGAGTTGTACTGGAAAAGCTGAAATGTGATTTACAAGGGGAAATAAAAGCTCCACTGCAAACGTAGACTGATGTGAAAGAGTTTACCTGCCAGGTCCTCAGCCCAGCCTCAAGTACTCAGCCTCCCCATATGGGTGAAATGTGCTATGTAGATCTTCAATTTACAGTAATTTGGGACTCGCTTGTTGTCTGGAGAGGCATGATGTGCACTCTGGCAGATCTGACTCCCTCACCCCTGAGTATAAGGGTGGATCCAAGCTGACAGTGCTCAGAGATACTGCAGTCACAAAGACTCCCCAAAATGAAGCCCAAGGGTCTTTCTTTTTTTGTGGTTGTTTAGGATCCATGCAAGTTGGTGATCTTCCCCAAATCCCCATGTTACCAAAAGCATGCGGTCTCCTCCCCTCACCTAAGCACTCACTACACTTAAGTGGAAGCAAAGCCAGCTTTAGCTGGTCCTGACTATTTAAAAGATTCATTGCTACTTTTGGGTGTCCCTGATAAGCAAGAACATCAAGCGGTGGAATAGAGTCCAGTGAATTGAAAGAGATTGGAAGTGACAAAAATTGCAGTGAACTTTCCTAGAGCTTCCCATCTCCACCTGTTGCAGTCCTTTCCTTTATCTTTTGCTGCCATCAGTAGTTTTTGGTAGTGTTGTCTTCTCAGTGACTGCTCTTTCATGGGGATGTCTGTTGGAAATCAGGAAGCTGATATGTTGAAAGCAGGAGCACTTGGGCCTGTGAGTCTGCTTGTGTATTGCAGAATGTGCTGCTGTCTCCTAACCCAGAAATGCAATGGCAGTGACTATCATTTGCTTTGCATCACCAGTAGTTTTACACAGTACAACTGTGATGTTTGCACAGGTAATGTGTGCTTAATCCCTATTTTGCAGGTAGTGGCTTCAGGGTAGAGTATCACATAGGTGCTGAGCACAATTGTGGTCTCTGAATTGACTCTGTTTATACCTGAGTCACGACTAATGCTGACAATGAAAACTATCTGGCAAGTTTCCTGTCTGCAGTTCTCCAAGTATGGTCGTCTGCTTGCGTGCCTCAAACCAGACTGTAACTGTGTGTGCTGCACTCTGAAATCCAGCCAGATTTGCTACAGATTAATCAAACCCTTCAGCACTTGGGGGCAGCTGCATTTCAGATGCTGCTGTGAGTGTGTGTAGGGAAGGGCGAGGAGCAAGCATGGTGCTCAGAATCTACTACAGGAAGAGATTCAAGCTCTAGTAGGACAGGGAATAGTCTTTCATTTATTGTCTTTATTTGTTATTAATATTGGGTTAAAATGTGTTTTATATGATTTATATTATATATGTAATTGTATCTAGTGGTTGTATATTAATTATTATATACTATATGAATGCAAAGAGCTACTGCGTTATTTTTAGCTCTGTTACAAAACATTCAATGGAGATTGCCATTTTGATGTGACATTGCTCTTCTGTTAGGAAAATTTTCCTGTCTGACTGTCCAGGACCTGCACCCCCTGAGGTGGGACCAAAGCCCCTTCACAGTGGGCAGCTCCAGTGAGCCACCCCACTTGCCTCCCTACACTCACACAATTAGACAAGGTTTCCCTACCAGCTGGACCCCAGGTTTCTCTTAGAAGAGTCTCAGATGTCTGGATCCTTAAAATAATTTAATCATGGTGCAATAACAACAGCTTGAGCTGGGTGCCTCCCAAAGAGGGACCCCAAACAAAGGATTGAAGTCTATGTAGTGAAAGTCTGAGCTCTTCCAGCTGAGTATTTGGTTTCTGCTGCATGTCTGGTCACCTGGCTTCCACAGAGGTCCTCTGTGCCCTTTGTTATGCCAAGGGTAGGCACCCGCTCTTGCCTCAAGCTCCCACCACCCAGAGCTCAACCTGCAGCTGCACCCTGAGCTACCGGCACTAAATGTATTCCTCAATGACTCTGATGGCTTTCGATTAAGTAAAAGCTCACTGAGTGGCCATGGGCAGGCCATCCCTCTGATACTGGAGGAGTACAGAGAAGGAGCAGCTTTCTTCTTTGATCTTGCTTCTGCTGGAGTCAGTAGCAAAATTTCAGAGGACTTCAATGAGCCAGGATCAGTGCTCTAAAAATACTTCCAAGGCACTTGGGAAAAGCACTCCTGAGTAGGAGAGTAGCAGCCCTTATGTGCCTGCAGGGCAGAAGGGAGCACACCCTTGGTAGATGTTGCTTCTTTATGAACACCTCCTTTTGGTGCATGTTATTGAAAGGAAGGAAACTTTTGCAGCAGTAGTGTAATGTGTAGTGCTCTCTGTTGTAGCAATAAGCTTTGATCTGTTACTGTAGAAATTCTACCACTTTTTATGCAAGAAGGTCCAAAAGCCCCTTCCTTTTGCTGTCTGTGAAAATCTTAACCTGAAGGGTGTGTTTTGTGTGTGCCATGAGGACCTCTGGGCATCTCTTTCTAGGTGAGTCTGGATGAGTAATTGTGTCACTTGGTTGACCTGACACGTACATCAGCCTCGTGCTAGTCCTGACCGCCAGAGGTGGAAGTGAAATTAGAGATATACCCTGTGAGGTAAAAGCAGTGTAAAGCTTCCAGACCCTGCTGTAACTTACATCACCTTCAGGGATTCCAGAGAGTGGTTTTGAGCACAGGAAGTAGATAGGGTAGGCTGGGGGTCAGATTTGCATCCCCTGGTATGTGATGTGTGCCCACAGTGGTTGCACAGGCATGAGCAGGGATAGAGGTGCTCATCTCCCTTCCCAATGGAAAATGGCTTCAATGTGTCCTTAAGCCTGAGGCTGACCAGGGGAAAAAAACCCTGTGCTCAGGCCCTGAGATGGCCCCAGCACTGCTCTGCAGTTGTGATATATCTAGTACACACAAAGCTGTGCACTCAGGGACAGGATAAATGGAGAGGAGGGAGATGGTGACCTCCAAACAGCTCCTGTGGTGGCAGAGTGAAAGGAAACACCCTGTATTTTAGCTGCTCTTTGTAGAGGGGAAGGTGACTCCGAAAGGGCATTTAAATAGCAAAACAAGTAGATGGTATTTTGAGGGTTTCCTAAGCTAGTTGAAAAAGTAATAATAATGAAAAGATCTCATTTATAAGAGTGAGAAGTTTCAAGGCTGCAGCTCTGAGCAGCATGCCAGGGTTAGAAGTGCTGTGGAGCCCTGTGACTGTTCCAGTATGCTGTTTTGCTTCAGGCTCATGGAGGGTTCATTTCCTACCTGTCTAGCCTCCCTCTGTCCATCTGTGCTGTCCTTGCCCAGAGGTGTGAGGTCTATGAGAGAAGGCCCACTGGGCCACTGGCAGTGACTGGAGTTTCCCACTTTGCTTTTTTCTTTTTTTTTTTTTTTAATATTTGCTATGAGTAAGTTTAGCTTAGGAATTATCCCTGCAAATCACAGTCCCTGCTTCTGATACCTGGCTTCTGCAACGCATCACTTGTCTGCCAGCAGACGCGTGGCTGTGCTCATCAGGTCCCTGAGGCCAGTCATAGATACGTGTTGAAACTGTGGCTTCTCCTCCTAAAAACCTCAGTGGATTTCCTGTGCTCTGGGATATGTCAGGGGAACGGAGCACTGGGCTCAGTTGTTGTGGCCTCTTCCACGGCTGCCTGAAACACGTCTGTAAACTTAGTGGTGGTAACATCAGTGTAATGAGCTCCTGAGCAATGTACGGCATCGATAGCACAGCAGCTGCTGGAGAACTGCAGAGTCCCTTTACAAGACGCCTTCTCAACACCGTGAGCACTGAGATGATGCCATACAAACTGCCTGCTGGCTGTTCAATGTCTATCCTAACGTGCTGCTTTTGTGTTGCTTTCAAATGCCAGAATTTTGCAGTAAATGATTGCAAGTGCATCAATTCTTGCCTCCTCCAGTGCATGTTTGTGGTCTTGTCTGGTCCTGGTGTAGTGTCTGCTCAGGTGGAGGCTCCTGGGGCATGTTGAGTGTTACAATATGCTCACGTTTTGTGTCATCACCATGACTGTGCAGCACCAGCTCTGTTTTGGGGGAGAAACCACCCTCTTTTGTGCAGCCTCATTGGTTGCTGTCGATCTACTCTGCTTTTCAGGAAACTCTAGCAGGATTAAGCTTGCTGGCACTGTCTGACACTGCTCTGTGCCTCTGCTCTTCCTCAAACACTCAGCCTTGAGAGCTCTAAAAGGCTGGACAATCCCTGGGGTCACCTCACAGGAAACAGGCATTCAAAGAGTTCATGTAATTAGCTGCACTTTCTTTTTAGATACCACCTAATCTGCTTGAGTGGAGGAACCAGCTGTCCCATTTGCTTCATCAAGGCTGGCCTGGGCATTGTGTAAAGACCTCAGTGTCTGTCCTGGGGCTTTCTGTGGCTCTTCCTGCTGGTGGGAGCCTCAGCTGAGATGGCAGCACAGATAACATTATAGTAGGGTTTAAGTGTCAGACACCTGTATGAAATGCATAGGACTTCAATTTTTTTTCCAGGATACTGACCTCCTGGGGATCCCATTACATTGTTTAGAGATTTGGGTACTGAACACATCTGAAAATTAGACTGTGTCTGCTTTACAAAAGCTGGATTTTATTACAGGCAATTGGAAGCTGGGGGTGGGAAGGCTTTGTATTCCTGTCAGTCAATGTGGTGGCTTTTCTTTTCTCACTTGGTCAAAAAGATGGCTGATAGCATGGCTAGATCCATGCACACTGCCAGTCTGTGCATCCTTCCCCATGTGGGTTACTGGAGGTGACAGATGTTCTGCTGCTGCTCCTTATCCTCTTCCCTGAGACCCTCTTAGTCAGAGGCTGGTGCCAGATTGCTCTGTGCACCTTCAGCACAGCAATGGTTAACCTGAGGTGAGCTGTGTTTCATGGGAAGTCGAGGAGGGTGGTCCCCACTTTGCAAAGGTTGACATCATTCTGGTGGATGCCACTTGCACTTTGCCCTCTGCAGGGTCGAAGCACACTCTCTCACTGCCTGAAGGGTTTGAACAAAATATGCCTGGCTGCATGAGTTGAAATTTCTTTGGTTTGACCTTAAGACAGATTTGCCTGCAAGGGGCTATTGTCAGAGACAGCAGTGATTGGTGTTGCTTGTTGTTGCTGAACCACCAATTGTTGAACATCTAGGTTGTTGCTCAAAATTGCTATTTTTCTCATAGTGTTATTAGACAGTTTTGAAGCCTTTTGACTTATGAAGACAGCAATATTTAACACTTTTTTTTAACCCTCAAAGCAATTTACAACTAATAATCCTCCTCACTCTCATGTGAGCAGGGACATAGTGTGTAAACTCTTTATGACAAGGAGTGAGGCTTGTTTGGGTTTGTAACATGATTGGGGGAAAACTGCTGATCTGGGAAAACCTTGCCATAGAAATCCTGCCTAGGAATTATACAGAGAAACCACTTTGTGTGAGTAATTCAAACATCCTGGTGAAAGGATTGGGATGTTTCTAGTGCAAGCAGTTAAACCATACCTTGTCTTTCTCAAATTTATAAAAGGCAATTTTAGCTGTCTTGGGAGGTTTCCTCTTGTTTTTTAAAGTTCCAGAAGTCTACATGGGAGATCATAAAATTGGATGAGTCCTGTGTGACTGAGGGATTTCTGAGCTAATTTGTAACTCGAAACATAAGAAAATAAAGGTTTTCTTGACTTGTTGCATTAGTAAGATATATTTGAACCAGTGCTGCATGTCATTAAACATCTGGTGAATCACATCTGACATACATGCCAAAAAGAGTCTGAGATAATGGGACCAAAATGTCATGCAGTAATGATATTCACAAAACAGAGTAATTTCCTGGAATATAATCCTCAGAGATTGTAAAATTAAATTTGAAAATGCATCCCCGTTCCTATCTTGCCCCTTAAAAAGTAAAACCACTGGAAATTGTTAACCCCTTGGTTGTTCTTACAGCAGCTTGTGAAGGTTAAGCTTCTTGTTAGGTCTCAAGTGCCTCTTTCCTACCCCAACTTGCCATGGCCAAGGGCAAAGTGAATCCATGCACTATCCATTTGTAGAACACACTCATCCTGGTGGAGGTTCCCCATAGAGATATAGATGTTTTCTGCTTTGTTCTTCAGGTCTACCAGCTGTTCTTCACATCTTCAGGCTTCCCAAAACAGTGACCATTTTGGGTAATACCACTGCTATCTGTCATGTAATGGGCAGAAAAAGAGTCTCTGGGCTTGTTTTGGTTTTATTTAGGAGATATTTAACGAAGAGGCATTGTTAAGTGTATAGGGAATCAGCGCTGGCACTAATGATGGTGTTCTCCAGGGGTCTTTTACACCTTTAGAGAATGTATAATCTAGTCAAATTATGGTAAGTTATCCTAAAACTGTGGTAATTAAACTTAAAAGATTCCTGAGGTTGTTGGGTAGAGTCTTCTGAGAGTTGGGTTCCAAACCTGCTCTGTCTGTCCCTAATCCATGTTTTAAACATTGACTTCAGCTTCTAGGTAATCTTCTTTAACTTATGCTGTGTTAGTCAAGCAGCTAATTCACTGGGAACTCTTGCAGGCTCCAGTCTGTTTGCACAGTCCTTATTGAATCAGATTGGAAAAGCACTGTGCAATTTGAAAGAAAAGCAGAATGTGGATTTGTGATCTTTCCTTTTATGTAGTTTATTTGAAGGAGGAAGACTGAGGTGCCTTCACCTATGGGAATCATCAAATCACTAGCAAAAATATAGGAAAAAAAATGTGTTTTATCATTGCTGCCTTGACCAGTGTGCTGAGTTGAGAAGGGCATGCCTGTAGGTTGGGCTAAAAATTGGGCAGGAGTGAAGGGGCATTGCAGTTCCTGTGGATTTGGAATGGGAGAGAAAAGCCTGGAGCCCCTGACCGGGGCTCTGCTGGTAGCAGCAAGCTGCCCCTGCTGAGTGGGATTCAGCAGCAGCAAGACTGGCCTTTTGGGCATTTGAACTGACTTCAGAAGACTGAAGGCAAAGCTGTTTCTTCCTCATTCTCCTCTTCCCTTCCTCTCCAAGCCCTTGTAGCCCTGTAGCCCTTTGCTGCTGCCTATTCCTTTGTCTTCTCAGCAGCCCAAAACCACTTGAGGTGCAACCCAACACCTGCTGTTTTCATCAGCTAAGTACAAATCACCCTTCTCACATCAGAAAGACCAGGTGCAATCATCCATGTGTGCTCGTGCACACACAAAATAAACTTACAGTCCCACCAGGATAAATGCTGTATTAAAATCACACATGTAACATCATCAGAGTTCTGGTTTAAGCAGGACAGATGGAAAATGCCCTGGTGACCTAATGCCCATTAAAAAAATTTATCTGTAGCTGGTGTCAATGCGCTGCTTTCTTCTTTCCCTTTCTTTCCTTTTCTTATCATTTCTGTGCTTTCTCTTCTGAAGAAGTTCAGTGCTGCATGAAAGAGATTACAAGTGCTTTTCATCTTACCTCTTTTTTTTTTCCCCCCAATTTTATTTCTTCCGAGCAAGCCTCAGGGGGTTTTTTGGTGTGTGTGTTTTTTTCTTCTTTTCTTTTTTTTTTTTTTTTTTTTGAAGCATTTGATTTGTAGCTCTCCTACCTGCTGGGAAAGATTGACCTGCTACTGAGCGTCTTCAGACAGCCCTTCTTATGAGTCACTTGGGACTGGAAGCACAGAGGGCCAGGTTGAAAGGTGTTTCTTTCCTGATGCTGTTTACACCCTAAGGGAATAGTGATGGCATGTGCTGTTTTTATATAGCTGGATATACATTGGGTGTATATGTGCCTACATCTTGAAATGGGGTTGTCCAAGGAGGACAGACTTTTTTTTTTCCCCGCTAACACCCTCTTGATTTCTCCAGATCTGAATGAAATCCAATTGCATTTTTTTACCCCCCTCTTTCTCTCATAGTATGATTTTGGTGTGGTTTTGCTGTGCAGTTTCGTTTTCACAAGATTCAGGCTGTGCTTTGGTTCCTCTGAAACATGAGGTGTGGATCCCATGCAGAAACACTTTCAGTCTGTCAGATAATTTGTGGGTTTCCCCATTTGCTGCCATAGTCTGTCTCTGTATGTCTGGGGCAGGAGGAGACACAGGGAGAGCAGTGGTGCTGAGCCACTGTACCAAGAAGTGAAGGGAGAAGGATGCCTTTCACCTCACTTGGGTTCACTGCAAGCCCAATGGACCACAGGCCTATCCTGTTGTTCAACATTTGAAGCCTGAAAAGATATTTCAGGGCAGTCTGGACAGGGCTTTGCTTTTTTTTGCATTTTTTTTCAGTTCCTGCCATCTTGATACCAACACTAAATTGTTTCGCCTTCAAAGGAAGAAACTTGACACACCGGGGTGGCTGTTCTTCATCTTTTCTAAAGGATGAATCAGCCAGCACTGAATTTCCTCAGATACATCTTCTGCTTTCATGTGTTGGTCTGAAAACACTGACCTCAGCAGTTAGGCTGATTTATTGTACAAAAGGAGTAAAATCTGTCTATTCTTGTTTGGATTCAGTTTTGAAAGAGTAAGGTCTAGAATTAAAAGCAAATTATGAGAAGAAAAGAGAGAGGCCCTTTTTTAATTCACTTTCCTAGACCTAGTACTAAGGTTCCTTTCTCACTTGCTCATGCAACAATTAAGACCAAGTCCAATGGACATTGCCCTTGAACTCTTTTTGTTAATGCCACCTTTCATCATTAGCAAACAGCTAGAGATGCCATATTTGAACCTTGGCAAGTGACAAAAGAGACCAGTGAAGATTTACACACTGGTCCTGTTCTGAAGATGAATCAAACGCAGGGTGACCCGTCCTGTGTCATTCCTTCTGTCCCTTCTTGCCTGGGGGTGGTTTGGATGCAATTAACTGATGTGAACTGCCAGTATTTGGAGAGGAGGGGTTTGGGAGCTGATTTCAGCAGCCGGATCCAATTTCTCAGCAGCCTTGTGTGCAATTGGGCTGTGTTTCATCATATTAGCTTTATTTTAATAAGTGTTACGAGAGGACTGCTCAGTGACTGAGTGAGGATTTTCCATTACAGGCTCAGCAGCCTTTTCACGCTCCCTGGCTCTCTTTCCTCCTCTTGCAGTTCCACACATGGGATAACTTTGCTTTAGAAATTATGTTTTTTCAAAAGGAGAGCAGGGGCCCATGGCTCGCATGAGCAGGATGGGATTTTAAGGATTTCTAGGTTTTTTCCCCCCCCCTCTTTCCCCTCTGATTTACTGTTGCGAGGCCACAGGACATAGCAGGGGAACTGAATGCATTGGGTCAAATAGGGCCCAATTCCTCTCCAAGCCCAAAGCAGCCCTGCTCTGCAGGACTGCTTCTCAGGAGCATTTCTAGAGACCACACAAGTCAGGAGCTATGTGAGCAGTTTGTCTGGTTTCTTCTGCCTGAATTTCCTTCATCCCATGAATGTTTTGGTGAGGGTAGAGAAGACAAAAGGTGTCGGAGGAGAAGCTGATCACCTCCACAAAACAAAAAACTCATTAAGAGAAGAGGAACTTTGGGGAGAAAAGACAAAAGTAAATCAATAATTCTTTTTTTTTTTCTTGGGTCCTCTTTCAGGTAAGGAGCATGCAGTAAGTCTTGACCTAGTTCCCTGAATATCCCAAAGGTCTTGAGACCGCAGTTGCTTTGGGAAATGTTCATAAGCAAGTGTTTCCCTGTCAGAAGGCAGCTGATCTGCTGGAACTGATGCTCTCCACATAAGTGGGTGTTTTGTCAATGCTTTTGTTGGGAAAAAGGTCTGAAACCCAGGCTGGATATGAGAGGTAATGGCTGATGAATGCTCCTCTGAGACCTGGTTTTAGGTCTGTGCCTTATGGATGGGACTGTTGTCTCTCCCTTTCCCTGCTTCTTATTTGGATTTTGGGGTCAGGTGACTTCAAATAATAGCATCAGCTCTTGCTGTGGAATGTGTTTTTTTCCTAAACTTCAGAAACTGTTATGCAATTAAACTTTCACATAAAGCTTCAGGAGAAATAACCCTGGACTGCTCTAGTCTGGGTCATTGTAGTGCTTAAGGCAGCCTTGCAGGTGATAAGACAGGGAAGGAATGCTTTTGAGAAGAGAGGCTGGGGGGGGAAGTCCTTGGGAGCTGACTTGTGTGTCAGTTTTGAATTGCCAGTTGTTACACAGAAGGTTTGGCTACGTGGCTAGGTTGAATACTAGCCAAAGACAAGACCATAGCTCTGATGTGTCTATGAATGCTGAATTGCTTAAATATTCATCCAAGAACATGGGTAGGGTGTATGTTTTGAAGGAAAACTTGTAGTTGCAGAGACAAGCTTGAGAGCCTAGCCTGGGTTTAGGTAGTGCTGCAGTAATGGCAGGTTGGTCCTAGCAGAATATCAGGTGCAACATCTGGTGATGGCTTTTGGAGGCAGCAAGAGAGCTTGTGAGTACCCTGCCTGCCTGCCCTCCAAACTGGCCAGGCTGCCCACAGCAGTGGC
The DNA here is from genome assembly GCF_003984885.1 of Neopelma chrysocephalum. Taxonomy (NCBI): domain Eukaryota; kingdom Metazoa; phylum Chordata; class Aves; order Passeriformes; family Pipridae; genus Neopelma; species Neopelma chrysocephalum. Next base: position 5,739,126 of record NW_020897725.1, read on the forward strand.
AGATCTGTCTGTCCTCCCCAAGGAGATACCCACAGCGAGCATCCTGCTGTTGCATGTGGAGACTGTCTGAAAGCATGGCTGAGTTGCCTTAATTCCACTCCTTTCTGGTGTAGAGAATGATTTTTTTTTTTTTTTTTTTTTTTTTTTACTAGAGAGGTAATTTTTCATGCTGTTTAGAAAACAAAATACATTGACTGTGCTTTACAAAGTAAACAAACCAACCAACCTGAAAATGGCCGAGCAGCTGGTTAACAGTTGGAGCTAAGACACGTCTCAGCAGTGAGGCTGTGGAAATGCTGTCTTTCCCCAGTGTATTCGGTTTCCCAGCGTGACAGGATTGCCAGGCTGGTGGCGACAGCCGGAGATTTTCAGTCGGCTCTTTCCCTGCCCTCCTTCACTGTGCAGCAAAGTCTGGAGAAAAGCACTCTTGGTGCTGGTGGGTTGCCATGGAAAGAGCTGCCATGTCGCACCAAGTTCGTAGTGGGGTGTTTGATTGTTATTTCTTCTTGGGAGAAGAATTTTCACAAATGTTATGAAACTGGACGACCATCTAAATTAACGCAAGCTGGTCACAAAATCAGTCTCTCTTGAAATTATATCATTAAGGATTTTTTTTCCTTCCCTTGGAAGGAGCACACGTGTTTTGGCAAACAAATACTGAATACTAGTCTCGCACTGGATTTTGGAGCCTGCTTGCAGCAGAGAGAGTAAGAAGGAGGAGGGTTTGCTGGAGCAGGTGGGAGTGAGTGTAAGCCCTGGGCACGCTGTTGTAGACCTGGTCTTGGCCTCCCAGAAACAGGGAGAAGAAACCAAGTTTTAAAAAAAAAAATTAAAATATTTAAACCAATGTCCTTTGGTGAGAAACAGTTTTAAGGAGCAGTTTTCCTCCTTTTGTGCATTTCTCAAGTATTGCTCAAGCATCATTGTTACAGTTTCTTCATCTGGACGAGCTATGAAGTAGCCCTAGGGGAAATCCAGCCATCAGGGAGACAAAGAGGCCAATGCCTAAGATGACTCTAGCCCTGAGCCAGAGCTGGAAATACTGGGTACCAAGGGATTAAAACCTGTGGGAGGAGATGGGAAGAGGCAACTGCCAAGCTTACTTTGTCATGCTTTAAGGTGTTCTGATGGCAAACCCTTCTACTGGTAAGAAATAAATGAATGTGAGGTTTTGCCAATTCTTTTGTTGTTGTTTTCCCTGGCATTTTATTCTTCAGTACAGTAATAATCTCTCTGGGTGAAACATGGTCCCTTCTGTGGTTTAGGAGTGTGAGGGGCATTCCAGGCAGATGCCAAAGCATCCAGGCTCTGGATGGTCCAGATCAAACTCAGTTACGGAAGTAGGAACTGGTTTGTTCTGCATGCCTTGATGTTTAAAATTAGAAGTGGAAGAAACGAAATGTGTCCTTTGTGGCACATGCTGTGGCAAAAGTCTGCAAAGGCATGGATTCTGCTAATCTGATAGTATTTGCAAGTGTGTCAATTCTTATTATTTTTTAATACATATCAGATCAGAGTTTATGGAACTTCATTTACTTACAAAGATACTTTTCACTTTCTTCCACTGCATTTTTCCAGAAGAATCACTGCTTCTTTTGAACTGGGGTATTAAGTTTGTGAATGAGCCAGTAATCATCTCCTCTTTGTATTTCCTGAGTGAAAGGGAAATGCAGAGATTTTCGAGTCCTGCTAAATCCCACTTTTTGCCAGCAGCATTGTGTCAGGGTGTGCTCACCGTCTACCCCCTACACCCCATATTGGCATCCTTTCCCAGAGCTCCTGGGTGCTGGCAGCTCCTGTCTTGGCCTAGGGACCCTCATTGCAAGGGCCAGTTGAGGAAAGGTGGGACAGGCTGGATTCAGAGCTGCTGCATTGAAAAAATAAAAAAAAATAAAAAATTATATACTACGTGCACACACAGGCTGTCAGATTAAACACAAACAGCAAAATGTTGCACAAAGGAATTGCATGTTGTTAGATCAGATCTGTCTGCCAAGTTTGTGGCATCTTGAGGTCAGGAATATACCTGAAAATAGGAGAGCCTTTTATTCAGGTGGTCTAGTAGTATCCAGGTACCAAAAGTTGTGCTTGAGGGCAGAGTCTTGGCGCTCCCTCAGACCCATCCTTGCTGCAAGTCTGGTTAGAGTTCACTGGAATTAATGCTCCCCAAAGCAGCAACTCCACTGTCCTGCAGTACTTGATATGGGAAGAGGGATCTCATGTTTGGAGGAGGGGGACAGTGTTGGGGTTTGTGGATTGCAGTCGTCAGGGGAATGTTTCTGTCCCAGCTACGGAAACCCACCTCTGTGTGACAAGGGGGAAGGATTGCACTGCGTGCCCAACTTCTGGCACGAACAAAGGTCCTTTGTGGCCATGCCAGATTTTCCCAGCAGAACTGTTACTGTGCACAGAGAGCAGTGGCTCTGCCCTGTGACAAATTGCAGCAGCAACGGGTGCACAGGGAGGAAGAGGAAGCTTGTTTGGTCCCGTGATATCCAGGGGGAAAATGGCGTTTGTCTGCCTGCCTGGTGGATGCCCTGACTTGTTTGGTAGGGACACTTAAACTGTATGCAGCCACCTGAAACTTCATCATACTGTGGGGCAAGACAGGCCTTTCCCCCATGAGTAAGCACAGTTTTTAAAAGCTTCTAACTCTGGGGGGGGGGGGGTTTCTCTTCCCCCCCGCCCCCATTAGAAATTGTATATATAATCTTTGATTTTCCTAAGGAAGATAAATATTTGATTGGGAGCATATTTGTTGGATGACAGAAGACAGTGTTACTTAATGAATAACTTCAACTCCAAGTAAGTTTTAATTTCACACTTCATAGGGTGTAAACATCTGGAACATCAGTGATGCTTCAGCTGGCTTCTGGTTTCTGATGTCAGACAACAGTTGGTGTCTTTTAGTCTTGTATGCCTTAAATGCTCAGTAAGCTGAGGACGGTGTCTTCAGTGAAGGGAAAGCATGCAAATGTTTCAAAGGATCTTTCTGGACTTGCTGTTTGTTGTCTCTCAGCCTCTTCCGTGGAACATGTGGTAGGTCCTCTGTCACACAGCTTATAGGATTATACTAGAGCAAAGTGTTTTGTATGAGTGTGAGGACTGGGTGCTTACAAAGAAAAGAGATAATTAAATCACTTTGAAAACAAAGTGCAGAGATAAAATTTGAAGCCAATAAGGGGAAAGTGATGTGCAGAAGAGATCTGATTGGGCATTACAAGAGATGAAGTACAGCAGATTTAGTAAAAGAACTTTAACAGTGTGATTAGGATGACAGAAATCAAAGTAGCTAGGCATCTTTTAGAGGGTCACTTTTCCAGAATTTGACCTCAGAGCTGACTGAGGAACTGACCAAGGGATAATGTGATGTATGCTAGGAATTCTCAGCTTGTATCACCAACAAGCAGGAAAAAATATGCACTTGACTGAAAGAGGTGCGGGTCAGCACTTCCAGGGCCTCCAGAGAGAAAAGAGAACAAGTATATTGATGGTGCCCACAAACTTTGTATGAGATGGAATTGTCATGAGAAGATCATGATCACCTGGGAATCCTCCCTAAAATACTTGATTTTTCCACAGTTCGGGCAAAAAAATGGAGAGGGCTAGAGTTCTTGTGCTGTAGGATTCAAGCAAAGGAAGACCAGAAGGAATAGTGTGGTTTTGCTAATGATATGCTTTGCAGCAGCTGCAGAGAAAGGTAGCTTTTAGCTTGTGTAAGGACAGAGAGAGGTTTGGCACCATCAGTAGGCGAGCTTCTTTCCTGTGTACATGCACCTGACCCAATGGGTGATTTCTGAGGGAAGGCAGATAATTCAGACCTTTGATCTTCAGACTTTTGCTTCTTCCCATGAGCCTCCTGGTGAGAGTTGTGGTGGTTTTGTGACTTTGGTGCTTGTTTGCTGAGACCTATCTAAGAGTAACAGCTCCTTTTGCAGGGGCAGTTAAATGTTTTCCACTTGTAAGCCAGAAGGATAACCTGAACTTACTGGAGATGGGAGCACAAAAAACCTTGCTGCAGTTTCCAGCCCTGCTGAAGACCTTGGGTAAGGCATGATTTTTGCACTGTTGCTACCCAGTCCCTTTTGGTGGCAGCAAGCTGTAAATTGTCTTGGCCATTTAACAAAGCCTCAGCCATGCTTTCTTCATGCCTTAATTGCCCGTCTGTGCAATGGGAATAATAGCAGTGCCTTAATTCACAAGCCTGCTGTGAGGATAGGTGTCTTAACAGCTGTAAAGCCTCCAAGTACTGGGCCAGTGGGATCCTCTGACTACCACAGGTCATTAACTATGTAAGCCAGACTCCTACGTGAGAGGAAAGGACCCAAAAAAGATACCTGTTTTACATGGTGGGTGGAAGTCATGTCATTGCTTTTAGAGAATAAAAGCCTCCAAATGTGGAACTTACATTTTCCATGGTCTGATAAGAGGCTGGTTTTGAAACAGTCTTTCCTTTAAGCAAATAGAGCACAACAAAATATAATGTAAAATGCAACAAGATGAGGATGAAAGTTATTTACACCAAGATATTTGCAATGAGCCTCAGCAGAACCAAATTGCTCATCACCAGGAAGCCAAGGAGGTCAGACTGATGCAAAGCACTGCATATGCAAGTATTCTTCCCAGCACCTCATTCTGCTTAACTGGCAGCAGCCACCTTTCCTGCTTGTTGCTTTTTGTCTCTGTCTTGGTTGGAAGTAGGGTCTGGCTATAATTGTGGAGAAATTGTGTCAGGTTTGAGGAAGGAGATGGCTTTTCCTGGCAATTTGGGGGTTCATCTGTATCACAGGAGTCTCATAAACAGAGATCCACATTGGGAAGCACATGTTCATCATCTGCCAGCAGTGTAAGGTCATTCATCTGAATTTGTCTAGTGAGTGGGAGATCTGACCTGGCTATGGGTACAGGCAGCATGGGTGTCTGCAGTGTGCTCCCCAGAGCCAGCAGCAGTACTTGTATGGGGTCTGTTCTACATGGCAAACAGAACGTGGCATTTTTGACGGGGGATGCCTGAGGTTTGCCTCCTCTGTTCATCGGGGTATTGAACCATGTGAGTTAAGCCAACGGCTGACTCTTCATGTGCTTAAAACTAGAGCTACCCTGAAGTGCCTTGGACATCAGATTCGTTTGGTATTCTCTGGCTGAGTTTGGAGGACACTGGCTGTTCAGGTCCTCTGAAAATTCATGTGGCAGTTTCTGGGGGGGGCTTTGTTTTGAAAGAGGTGTGTTAAAATTCCTGCTTCTGGAAATGTCCAGGTGAATGTTTCTGTTTCATTGCTGTGCAAGTATTTGGTATGGTGGGCTGCAAGACACTGCTTTGTACCCCAAACCCAGCTTTTGGGCTTCCTTTGATAGTGTCTGGCATTGCAGCTCAAGAGTTTCCATTCAGGAAGTGAATATTTTTAATTGTTACGGTTATAAGCCAAACCTGATGTTTTAAAAGACAAAATTACTGGATACTGAAGCTTTTGTCAGTGGTGCAAAGGTTCAGACTGTATAAGCAGTGTCAGTCTAGATGACTTGAAGGGATAGCTGTTGAGTTCACTGGCGTGTAAATGAGCGGATAGAGGGAAACGGGGGCAGGAGAGAACAGCAGAGTTTGGGAGGCACAGGTAAAACCATGCTGTGAGAGGGAGACGTTATGTTAATCTGCTTGAAGTGTTTTATCTTTTCATCTGTATTTCTCCTTGGGGAACGTGAAGATACACAGAGAAGCCCTTGGGGGGGAAAGGAAAGAGGTACAGTGACTCATCAGGTTCATAAATCACAAACCATATGCAGTTTTTCTAACGCATCATGAATGAGTCAAAGGGGAGAGGTGTGCAGCTGTAGACAAGCAGAGGTTACTAATGTTTTTTATTAATTATTGAGCTCCTTCCTCTCTGTGGCTTCTGTGGGCTTCTTCAGTGCTGCAATTTTGTTGAATGAGGCTGATGCAAAGGCTGCTTCCCATATTGGACAAATAGAGTTGGCCAAGCATCGCATAAAGTCTGTGTGTATTGCTTGTCTTGTTCCAATGGGACATCCTGGTCACATAGATTTCTTCTCCTTTCTTTTTCCCTGAGATCGGAACACTTCTTAGAATTGGTCTGCAGATAGTCTCATGGCCTCAGCCTTCACTCATTCCCCTCTGTCAGGTCCTTTGGGCACTTTTTTCCCTGTTTCCTGCTCTGATGTGTGCCCGTCAGAGCCAAGACATGCAGGGCTGTAGGGACTACTTGTTGAGAAGTGAAAGCTTTTATTTTTTGAGAAATTCAGAGCTTATTTCTACCCTGTAGCCCTGCAAGAGGGATGCCCAGAATGTGCATCTGCAAAATCTGCGAAAACATTTGTGAGTGCCTTGATCATTTTATTTGGAAAAAGTTGACACTCAACTGACTAAAGTTCTGCTGTGGTTCCCAGAGCAGAAAAATGTGATGAGGGAGCTAAACAATGTGAAAAGTACTAAAGTAGGAAAACTTCTGTACTGTCGCTTGTTTTGTAAGCATGTGGAGTAAAGAAATCAAGTGTCTTGATTCTGTCATAGCCCATCTTCTTTCTGTTTTGGAGGCATTTAACTGATAGAGTCTCCATGATAACAATAAATCTGATGAGAGAGAATATATATGTGTGTGTGTATATACAAAAAATATGTATAGTAATAGTGAAGTGTACCTTGCCTAGGTGGCAGTATTATGGAATGATGGATGACACAAAGGAGAAAGGGGACCAGACATTGCTGTTAAGATGTTTGATCTAAGGAAATGGGAAATGATTACTAAAAATTGTTTTAAGCAAAGAATACTTGTTTTAGCACAACCCCCTTTCCCAGAAAAAATCACTCTTTAAAAGCATATCTGAAGAGAAATGAAGCTGAATGTTTTATTAGAATAAACTGGTTTTTTCCTGCATAAAATCAAAGAAGGATACATCCAGGTTTTACCCACATAGCTGAAGATAGCGTCTATAGATAACTTTTGGGTTGTATCTGTGAGTCTCTTGTCCTCCCACTACATGGTGCTGGCTAAAAACTCAATATGAAAAATTACTTAAATCTAGTGACTTTAATCCAGTCCAATTATGAGAATTCAGTGAGTTGCAGAGACAAGTAATTAAACTAATTAGAATGGATGTTTTTATAGCAGTTCTATTTCTCTCTTAAGAACTCTGTTGGTCTTTATGTCTCTCTTATGAACATGCAAGTACCCACCCTAGGAGTAAACACACTACTGATTAAAGGAGATAATTTTGATAGGGTACGTGACTATTATTTTGGAGCTCATTGCCCCTGAAAGCCACCAATGGAGGGTGTTGGAGAGAGGTTCATTCCCCCTGCAGGTGTTGAGAACATTTGCTGATGTATCTGACTGTACTTTGCATGGGTGGTTCATGCATCTTCTTGGTTGGAAGAGGTCAGTCCGTATCTCTCCTTAACAAAGCAGAGAGCAAGACCCCAGGAGTGCACCCACTGTCACCTTCTGGGTTTTGAGTGTGTACAGTCACAGGTGATACTGGGATTTTGGGTCCTTTTGTGTCCCTGAGCATCTGTGACTCCAGAGGAGGGCACCAGCTAAGCCACGTGTTCATCAAGACATAGATGCAGGTGCCTCTGACAGACACACTACAAAGAAAGAAAGCTTTTCCCAGACTGCACCACTCCCCATGGGAGCTGCAGCACTTGCTGATCACATTTGCCCACATGCCCCGTTTCGTGTGCAAGCTGTGTGTTTTCAATCCTTTTTTGGAGGAGAAAGCAGTGGCTGGGAAGCAAGGAAACCTGGATTTTGTCCCCACCTTGGCACTCCAGTTCTCTCCCTCCTGCCCATGGTTTGCCCCATCTGCTCCAGTGTGTGCCCTCCTGGAGAAGGACCATCTCCTGCCTACCCTGAGATTAAGGCCACTGTTATATGTGGAGTAAGTGACTTGCTACAATAAAAATATTCTTTCAGGGCATGAACCAGTTTGTAAAGTGCTGTTTTTCGTCACAAGTGGATTATTCTATCACTTTTCCAGAGAGCAAAAAAAGCTATAAAGCCAGACCTAATCCAGTTTTTAGCCTGAACTTAAGCCTGCATTCAAAAAAGGAAAAAAAAGTACAAGCCAGTGATTGCAGATTGGTATTTATAATAGAAAATTCACAGCACACAATGTTCAACTTCCCCTTCTCTGGGAAGGGGTTGGCCTCTCGTGTTCATCCCACCATTTTCCCCATGTCTTTGGCCTTGCAGCAGCATGAATAAAAACATTTTAGTTCAAAAGAATAGCCTGTGAGCAGAGTACTTTGAAATAAGCCTATTGCGTGGTCCTGCCACACAACCTATTTTGGTCAAGCCTAAGAGGGTTTTTTTTTTTCCACAAATACCTGTGTTTTTCAGAGGAAATTTCTCTCTCTCTCTACACAGTGGTTGCATCACAGCTAAGTTGTTAACATTAAAAGTCAGCTTTCACGTGATTAATTAAGGCATGCGCTTCTTTGGGGTTTTCTACAACTGTTGGTGTCTTTTGAAACCTGTTTCATCCTACCCTCAGCCCACATCCACCAAAACCTCGGATTTTTTGAAGTGTTTTTACAGAGTCTCTCCGTGACTGTGCTGTAGAGGTGCATGGCAGAGGTAGGATGTGTGCTGGGTTTGTTTCTTCCCCCATTCCTGTGTTGGCACGCAGTTTCACAGGACATGTTGCTGGGGGAGTCAGGAGTCCTGGAGGCAGTTTGATTTACTGATGGCCTTTGAAAGGTGTGAGTCTCTGGTCCTCAAAAGAAAGAAAAATTATCAATTGCTGCTTCTCTGTAGACAAAAATTCATGGCCACAGCACCCTGCTACAAATAGCTATGTGGGAATTATTTTTATAATTAGAAATGTCTACACCAACATATGCAAATTGAAAATGTATAGCACTTTCAATTTTATTTTTTCCACATGCCTGCAAAAATTATTGCTGTAATGATCTGTATACCTCCCCATTAATTGTGGTTTATTCAGCTTGCAAAGAACTGCAGAAGTGTTGAAGCTCTAGGCTGCTCTGACTTAAATGCTGTTTTAAAAGCTCTGCCCTAGTTCACAAAACCTGTCTTTCTTTCTATGGTTTTCTTTTGTAAATTGTTACAGTCCTAATCCATGATGCAGGAATTATTTGCCCTGGTTAGCTTCTGCTTATTCTGCTGCATATAATTAAGCGATGTTTTAAGTGTTTTATCACAGTGGAGAGCAACAGCATGTTTTTTGCTGTGCTAGCTGATGTGCTTTTTGATATTACTGTAGCAGCTGCATGCTGAAAACAGTTGTAAGGAAGGAAGAACATCACCCTAGGCACGTTCCTTTTTTGCACCATGAAATGTGTATTTCACCTCTCATCCTTGTATTTGTAGGAGAAAAATATTACTGCAACCTTAGGGAATGTGAGTTCAGTGTGTCTGATATGGAGCAGGATAATAGCTCAGCTCTGTGCTGCATGTGTTTGCATTGCTGCAGCCTTTGTGGGTGAAGAGCAGATGGTCATGGGGTGTTATGATGCTGTCAAGTAATGTCCATTAGTTTCTACTCTGCTCTGCTCTGAACTCTACAAGCATGACTTCTGGTCAGCCACGCAGGTTGGAGTCAAGTGTTAAAAGCAGAGATGCTCACAGGGATACACAAGCTTGGAAGGTTGTGGGAGGGAGAGGATACCATCAAAGCTAACCAGAAATGAACAGACAAGTGAGGTCCGTTGTGGTGTGGTTGGTCACGTGCCCTGGAAGGGGTGGAAAATTCTTCAGCTCAGGAAAAAGGTGGTACAGGTGGTATCTCTGCTTTAAAAGCAACCGGTGGTGTTTGCAAGGCAGTGGGCAGCAGAGCCTGGCTGACATCTGAGGGCAGAGCGTGGCATCTGTGTTGAAGTTTGCTGAGATCCACTTAGTGAGTGATAAAGTGGGGATAGTGCTGCAAAAGAACCCACGGACTGAAAGATTTGTGCCAAACAAGTCCTTGCTGGTGAGCTCTGTGCTATGCACCTCCTCTGTCATTTCTGCTGCGTCCCTGGGCTGGGGAAGGGGTGTGGGAAAGCTGTAAGGAGGAGTTTGTATCTTTGTGATATTGAATGTCATGTTCAGACAGGGGGTGTGTGTTAAATTACATGGGTGGAATTTGCACTTGCTTGTATTGCATAGCAGAGAGGATGCTGTTTGTGGAGACTGAGCTCCTAAGCAGTAAAGCAATAAAATACTTCTCCCCTCTTTAAACATCAGCCAGCCCCTGCAAGTGAGCACTCCTGTATTTCCGTGCCTGTTTGCAGGTATCCTCATGGTAGTGGTTTTCCCATTGTTCATTTTTTCAAATGAGACCAGGTACTGGGAACTCTCTGCCAGCACAGGGCTGAGCAAACCAACACAGTGAGATGAAAAATAAGAAAGATTTTATTGGCAAATTACATAAGTGTCTTTAAAGTAGTTTTGAGGGTTTTTTTCTGGTTGGTTTGCTTGTCTTTTAAAAGCAAGGTGTATCTGTGAGAAGCAAAGATCCATTTGCACCAGCTAGGGGGTTCAACCTGTTTCAGCCTCTGTATTACTTTGTTCCAGCCCTAAGCTGTAAGCAAGATGCAGCACAAAGTCGTGATGTTTCTGGTGCACTTTTCCCTTTCTGTGAAAGTCAAGGTTTTTAATTTGACATCTCTTCAAATTGGGCTTTTTAATTTGACATGTTTTCAAATTTGGTGGTCTTTTAGACAGCCTTTTTCAGACTCAGTCATGTTTTGGGGTATTAGAGAAAAGAGGCAACATCTCACCCTGTCTCCTCACTGTCCTACCACGTCCCCAACCACAGGTTTCAGGGTTTTGACTGATGCTTTGTGCTGCCAAGCTGTGTCCCAGCTGCCATGGAAAATTCCTGCTCTACCATCACTTTGGAGGAACCTGTGGGAAACACCACTGCAGAAAAGGAGTTCAGTTTCTACACAAATATTTGCCTTTTGTTGTGGGGGAAGTAGGATATAAAACTAGCTATGTGCACAAGGTAAAGATGAGAGAGAGTGAAAAGATTTCAGTATTCAGCAAGAGAAAGCTTTTTTAATTTATTTTTTTGCATCCATTAGCATGAACCATACAGTTTGCTGCTGGAAGGTGGCAGAGCTATACAGGCAAAAGTTTTCCAGTGCCATTCAGGCCAAAAAAACATGGTCTCTTTTCCCTGTGTGATTCTCTGCAGTTTCCCCAATCTAGGGGCCAGGTGACCAGATAGGAAATTTGGCATTTCCTCAGTCATGCACAGAGTTGCCATCAAGGTCCCGCTTCAGTCTCTGAGCCATTTTAACAGGGGTTTGATAGGTCACAGGACTGTGGCTGGATTATTTCATTAATTAAACAAATTTCAGAAATTAAAGCCAGATTAAGGTCTCACTCGTAACTGCTGAGACACACTTTTGGAGAGATAGTTTTAAAAGAACATGTTGCCTCTGACCTGTGTGTTCCCATCCTGCATGGCTTTGCTAAAGCAAAACAAATGGAAAGTTTTTGTTCCTGCACATGGGTTCTCTGTGGTTTGGTTTAGACCTCATTCACAATGACACATTCTGCTTGGAGCCAAGCACTTTTGTTTTTCACCTGGTTGCCTTTTGCTGTTTTGCACATTTGCTCATTTAAAAAGAAAATTCAAAAAAATTAGTTGGTTTTATTTTTTCCAACCCCCTGCAGTATGGGAAGATGAGCAAAAGATGTGGCAGGTGAGCTGGGGTGGGTGAGGGCTGACTTCCCCCCCCATGCCCAGGGGGTAATGGCTGCTCACAGAGCCAGCTGCTGACAGCACCCCTTCACTCCATGCCTGTGGCACTCCACACTGGCAGCAGCCCTAAAAAGAGGTCATTTGTCCAGGGTCTTGTCCATAACAAAACAATAATAATAGACTGAACAGGGCCAGCTCTAGGAATAGAGGTTGACCTGACCATGGTGCAGCCCTATTCATCGAACATCAGATATGGATTTTGCTCCTTGACAGGATGTATGTGCTGTGGACACGGCTCAGGTGATGAAGTGTAACTCGGGTTCCCATCAGGGTGTGCTGGTTGCTCAGCCATTGCTGTAGGGTAACTTCTCATCTCCCTGCAAATTTTGGTAGTCTTTGCTAGCTGGAGAACAGCAATCTGCAAGTAAAATCCAAAGGTTTGTTGGGGTCAAGTTTGCCTGCCTGCTGAACTCCAGTGGAGTGACAGCCTGAGAGAGCTGCCTCACTCCTGAATCGGAGGAGCTGAAGTGGCATCATTTAGCAGTTTTGTCAGGAGCAACACCATGTATTTAAAGCTGTCTGCTGGGGCTTTGATTTTCTGGCAAGCAGCTCATGTTTGAAAGCTGTGAGATGCTTCTGATGCTTTCTCTAATGTCCTCAGATGGGATGTGGCAGGACCTGCAAATGTATGTGATGCAGCTCCCAGGGATCTGTCATGGGGAGGGGGGCCCATCCTCCTTTGAAACTGTGTGTTGTTTTATGCCAAATGACATCCCTACTGAGGTCCTGGAAGGGCCATAGCTTGGAGGTCCCAATAAGCCTTCCTTGCTTATGCAGTTGTTGGGCCTCTTTTCCTTCCTGTCTTTTAGAGTCTGGGTTAAAGGGACAGAGACAGTCTCTGTATGGTTATCAGCATCTTGGACTAAAAGTCATTTGTTTTTTTTACTGACCTCCAAAAAGAAGCATTTGACTTGGGCTTGATTTCTGTGGTGGATGGTGATTCTCATGTGGCAGAAAAAACTATTCAAAATGTAGGGTTAGAAACTAGCAATTAGACATGCAGAAAACCACTATGTAGAATAGAAGATGTAAGAGAAACAACTATCTGTACAATTTTCTGGAAAAACTGTAGCAAACAGACTTTTTTATTTTTCCACCCACTTATATATGTTTTGGAGGGACCTTGGTCCTTTCTCTGTATCAGAACATCCTTGTTTGGGGCCACTCCTCCTGTCCTCAGAGTTGGGAGATCAGCTCAGCAACTGAGTGCAGCAGAGAGCTTGCTGAGCTTCCAGAGACTGAGGAATTCAGAACATTGAGTCTGACTTTTAAGAAACCTTTGACTGATTCAAAGTTGTAACCTAGATTGCAGACTATCACAGAATATGCTGAATTGGAAGGGATCCACAAGGATTATCAAGTCCAACTCCTGGCCCTGCACAGGACCATCCTCAAGAGTCACACCATGTGCCCAAGAGTATCGTGCAAACACTTCTTGAACTCTGTCCCACTTGGTGCTGTGAACACTTCCCTGGGGAGCCTGTTCCAGTGCTGAGCCACCCGCTTTTTCTAATATCTAACCTTAACTTCCCCTGACGCAGCTTCAGGCCATTCCCTTGAGTTCTGTCACTGGTCACCACAGAGAAGAAATCAGTGGCTGCCCCTTCTCTTCCCCTCAGGAGGAAGTTGTAACTGCAATGAGGTCTCCCCTCAGTCTCCTCTTCTCCAGGCTGAACAGACCAAATGCCCTCAGCCACTCGTCATACGGCTTCCCCTGAAGTCCCTTCACCATCTTCGTTGCCCTCCTTTGGACAGTCTCTAAGAGCTTAATATCTTTCTTACATTGTGGTGCCCAAAACTGCCACAATATTCAAGGTGAGGCCGCCCCAGTGCAGAGCAAAGTGGGACAATCCCCTTCCTCGACCAACTGGCAATTCTTTCCCCAGTTTGTACATACATCCAGGGTTGCCCCATCTCAGGTACAGAATGCAGCACCACCTTTTGTTGAACTTCATATAGTTCGTGATTGCCTAGTCCTCTAATTTATCAAGGTCTCCTTCTCCACTCTTCCATCCCATTGTTTTATCTTTTTGTTCTTAGCTCTTTCTTCTTGTGGAAGAGGGGGGATATTCGGTGAAATATAAATAAGCCTTGCTCTGTCTTTGTCTTTTGAATTTTCTTCCTTTTGCTGATGTTGCCACATGAATTTTGCACGAGGTCATACATTAGAAAAGGAGCAGACCATTAGGTGCAGCTGTGGCCTGGGAGGGAGAGCAAGCCACAGAGGAGCATCCTGGGAGCCATGGCTCCATCTGCATCTTCATTGCCGTGGCCCAGGGCACTGCCTTACACCTCCCTTCCCTCATCTGAGAAAGTCAGTGTAGTGGGATCTCCAGGGAAGAGTGGGGTGACATGATCAACTTCACTCTCTTTCCAGCAGCAGCTGGGCTTACAGAGCCCATTCTGCCCCCTTCTCTTATTTTTTGACCTGTTTCAGCCAAATTTACTATAAGAGAAGAAGCTTCAAAGATAATTCATTTTCTGCAAGTGTGATTAAACATGGGTGACCAGGAAGATGGGTATTTGGACAGTTGTGTGTTTGTCTCTAGCTTCTGATGCTTTCTTCAGTGGGACAGAGCAGATCACTGCCAAAATATCTGTGGGAAGATAATTGTGAGGGGAAGTAGAAGGGAATTTTGAAGGAATAGGTGGAAATGATAGAAAATATTCTGTGTAATCCAGTTTAAAGGTCAGTCAACACAAATCTACAGAAAACCAGGCATCAGTTCTTCCACTGTTCATGTGCTTGTTTATTATTAAAAGGCAGGAGGAAAAAAGGGAAACAGAAGAGGAAATTTTGGCTCAGAGGTGCTGACACTTTGGGGAATGGTGATGACAACACTGGTGATCCCAGTTTGGAGGGAAATGGCACTCTAATCCTGACCAAGGCAGAGCTGTAAGCCCATGGGCAGCCCCATCTCTGTTTCACGGAGCTCAGCAAAGATGCTCCATTTCCCAGAGAAGCACACTAGGAGCTTAAATGCACCCCTGAAAGTCAACCAGATGGTCTCATGCTTCACCACATCAGAGCAAGTGTGCGGGAGCATCGTTGCTCTGTGTCAGGGCTGGGCAGTGCAGGGGAGGCAGTGACTGTGAACACAAAGCACCGTGCAGGTATGCTGAGGCATCTGCACTGTAACAAACAGTGTCTGTATGGCATCGTGTCTGTGGTGTGTTTGGTGTTTCACAGCTTGTGTTTCACCAGAGCCTTATCTGTGAAGGTGCTGCATGGAGAATTCGCATGTGAAGTGTTTTGTGTATGGAGAATTGCTTCACACTGGGGTTTGAGTACATGGAGCTGGAAGCTGCCATCCCTGCTCTTATTCCCAGCTGGAGGTGCTTACTCTGGCAGTATATCATTTTGAGTTTCCTTATATACAGGAGTGGTATGATCTGTGATGGGCAGAGCAGCAGAAATGTGCTCTAGAGACCTGCAGAGTATTCCTCAGCTGCAGACAGAACCAAGAAGTTAGCGTCTGCTTTTACAGTGGCTATTTCTGACTCTCATGCCAGGGCTTAAGCAAGAGAAGGCTCAGGGACAGCATTTGGGTGGTTATAAACTGCTGATGTGTCCAGATGTAACTGCAGTAGAATTTTATTTCGTTAGATCTTTATATCTTGGGTTCTGAATGCAGCTTATCATTTACAGGCTTCACAAGGAGAAAATCTGCATTTGGTTAGACATGAGATCATAGACTCACAGAATGGTTTGTATTGGAAAGGATCTTTAAAGATCATCCAGTCCATCTCCTCTATAATGGGCAGGACATCTTGCACTGGATCTCTAATTCAGATTCTCCATTTAGTACACTTCTACAGAAATCAGTGCAGGCCTTACCCACTCTGCAAATCTCCACTTTCCAGCCTCCTCCAATTTGTAAACCCCAGTGCCTCTCCCACCCCATTCCAAGTACTTCTTGAGTTTTCTGTTAAGACTGGGAATTATTATGAAACCAGAGACCATCTGATCAGGAAGAATAGCAAGTTGGATTCAGTTATAAATTAGAAAAAGCATCCTGGCAATTAGGGAAGTGACCTTTTTTCTTTTTTGGATTAATGAAACTTTTGACAACTAAATTCCTCTCTTTCGTTCCACCCACTCTTGATGAGTGCAGGTAGATCCTGAAACAGCTGGTGTAGTTTTTCTTCATGCTTTTTTTTGACTCATGTTGGCCTCAGATCCTTTTAAAAACATATTTTACAGAATTCTTGCATTTGGGAACTTCCAAAACTACTTCAAGATATGAATTGTGCTTTAAAATGTTTTGGGGTAATGTTTTGGGGTTTTTTGTTGGTTTTTTTTTTTTCAATTCTGTAGGGAATAAAATGCACAAATTGGGACTTGGTGAGACTATCACAGGAAGGGACCATGTTTAAAAGGTATCTAAGGGCTTCTGATACCTTTGGTAGCTACCTCTGTCAATGTTGAGTGAAAAGTGGTGTTGTAAGGAAACTTTTCTTCCAGAAAAGACTTAATAGGCCTCCACAGATCGGCTGCAGTTTCTTTGAGCCCACTTTTCCTTAAGGCACAGACCTTAGGAAGTGTTGATTTGCATTAACTCTTCTTTATGCCTTTACTTTTACAACCAAGGCAGGCTCTATAGCTTTATTTAGAAATCACCCATCATTAGTAACCACAGTCACTTAGTAGACATATTTACAAGGTAAGTGACAGTGGGAAGTAATTAAGTTTAATATAAATCACACTCAATTTCAAATCTGCAGGCTTCAAAATAATAATTAATAGAAACTGCAGCTTCTATAAAAAGATGCAGTATTTATAGCACTATCTTCTTTCTTTTCCAGCTAAACACATTGAGTCTAGTGGAAATTAAAATCCCCTGTCTGTTCATCTTATTTGTTTCAAAGTAATTTTCTTCCTGTGGTGCACTTCATTGCAATTTACCCACTGCTTTTTTTCTTTGTGGGGAGATTTTTGACTCTTAATATGATGGTGGGGAGGAGGAAGAGTTTGGCATTATCCAAAATACCCTTACAAATGCACATACAAGCTGTGGCTTTCTGATAAATCTCTGTTAAATCAGTGCCTGACAAGGTGTGCTTTGTTTCACAGGTGTCATGCAGCTGACAGGTCCACTGGCGGAGCTGATGGTCACAACCAGGGCAGAAATTCATTAAGCAAAACAGAGTAAAATAATCAAGGTGTTTTGGAGCTGTTTGCAAGATCTACTGACTTGGTTGCTCATCCTGTCAAAACAAGACACTATTTGGGGCAACAGTGTGCTGCCAGTGGCTGCCATGGCCAGCAAAAGAAAGTCAACAACTCCCTGTATGGTGCGAACTTCTGAAGTCATGGAGCAGGAAGGCGCCGAGGGAGTAGAGACTTCTAAAGAGAAGGGGACTGGTGCACCACAGCAGGATTCCAAAAAAAACTGGCCTTCAGAAAACTCAGTCAAAGACTGTGAAGTGGTTGAGGCAAAGCCCCCAGCTGAAAATCAGTCTAAGAAACCCCAGGGTGGTTATGAGTGTAAGTACTGCCCTTACTCAACACAAAACTTAAATGAATTTACAGAGCATGTTGACACTCAGCATCCAAATGTCATTCTAAACCCCCTGTATGTCTGTGCTGAATGCAACTTCACAACCAAAAAATACGATTCTTTATCTGACCACAACACAAAATACCACCCGGGAGAGACTAACTTTAAACTGAAATTAATTAAACGCAATAATCAGACTGTTTTAGAGCAGTCCATTGAGACCACCACTAATGATGTTGCTGTCACGGGTGGGGGGCTAGAAAATGCAGAGTGTGATGATTCACTTCATGGGGGAATTAGCACAAATAAAGTGCCAATGATGAAACTGGGAAAGCCTAAAGGGGAAACCAAGAAGGGATCCAAAAAGCCAGAAGAGGGAGTTATGGAAAACCATGTGGATGGTGCTCTTCCCCGTATCATAACTGAGGCCACTGAAGCTATTGCTTGTATAAATGGAGACCTTCTCCAAGATGTGTTAGCCCATGTTATGCCCTCTGTACAGCTGCCACCAAATATCAACCTTGTCCCCAAGGTCCCAGTCCCTCTGAACAGTACCAAATACAACTCTGCACTGGACACTAATGCAACTATGATCAACTCCTTTAATAAGTTTCCATACCCAACACAAGCGGAGTTGTCATGGTTGACAGCAGCATCGAAACATCCGGAAGAACAGATCCGAATCTGGTTTGCTACGCAACGTTTGAAGCATGGTATAAGTTGGTCTCCTGAAGAAGTGGAGGAGGCAAGAAAGAAAATGTTCAATGGTACTATCCAGGCAGTTCCCCAAACCATCACTGTCCTACCAGCTCCTTTGGCAACTGCAAAAATGCCGCAGCCCATCATCCAGACAGCTTTGCCTTGTCAGATACTGGGCCAGACTGGTCTGGTTTTGACTCCTGTGTCAAATGGTTCAACTGTTTCCTGTTCACCAATTACACTCGCTGTTGCCCCAAACCAGGGGCAGAAGAGGACAATACAGACCTTATCAAGTGCCCCAGAGGCCAAGCGTCCTCACGTAGTTCAGGTGCCTGAGATTCCTGCCAAGCTGACAGCTGTGCCCCTGACACCAGCCAGTGAGCGGAAGAAGACGAAGGAGCAGATAGCAGAGCTAAAGGCCAGTTTCATGGCAAGCCAGTTTCCCGATGATGCAGAAGTCTACCGGCTCATAGAGGCAACAGGTCTTTCCAGGAGTGAGATCAAGAAGTGGTTCAGTGACCACAGGTACAGAAGTCAGAGGGGCATTGTGCAAATTCCTGGCGATGCTTTAGGGAAAGATCAAATAGCACCTTCAGCTGGTCGACGCGGCTGGTCATTTCACCCATACACAGATTTCACTCCCCAGAGATTCAAAGAGATAACCCAAGAGCAGCGTAGGGCCCTTGAGGAGAGTTTCCTAAGATGCTCTTTTCCTACCCAAGGAGAATTGGACAGGCTTCGAGTGGAGACTCAGCTGAGTAGGAGGGAGATAGATTCATGGTTCTCTGAGCGGAGAAAGATAAGGGACAGCATGGAGCAAGCTGTCTTGGACTCAATGGGATCATACAGAAAAATTAAAGCAAAAGGAACTCCCAATGGTGCAATAAGCCAGGCAGAACTTCTGAGTGGCTCTCAGCTCCCTGGTGCTTTATCTGGGTCCTCAACCACATTTAAGAAAACACAAGAGCAGATTCATCTACTGAAAAGCACATTTGCAAGGACCCAGTGGCCGTCACCCCAGGAGTATGACCAGTTAGCATCTCAGACTGGGCTCACAAGAACTGAAATAGTCCGCTGGTTCAAGGAAAACCGGTCTTCACTAAGAACAGGGTCACTTAAATGGATTGACCAGTACCAGCAGCAGTATGCTGTTGATGGTCATAACAAGCAAAGCCAGAAAAAGGGCTCAAAACACGCTGAGAGTCCAAAGAACGGTAACGAGGTGTCTCGGCAGCATTACCAGGATCATAAAAAACTGAATGAAGAGAATGGGGGTAAACCAGTGGTGAGAGCAAAAAGAGACTGTGAACCACTGAAAGACTCTTTGTTGGGGAATCAAGGAGAGGGTATTGACAGGGTGGAGTGCAACAGCCACGATGGCCACGGCAGCGAGGAGAACGAGGAGCCGGCAGAGGTGAACTGGGTGGAGGTGACGGTGGGTGAGGACGACGCTGCGTCGGACTGTACGGACAGCTGGAGCCAAACGGCACCCGAAGGCCAGACAGAGCTGGCAGACTTTGACTCTGAAAGTATATCTGGAGACAATTCCCACATATAGACAGGTAATGCTGATGGTGCCCTGTTTCTCTGAGCCTGCCTCTGTCTGAGTCTGCTTCCAGCATCCTGTAGCCCCTCTTCAGTATAAATCCCTGGAACCCATCCCTGCTGGATCCTTGTGCCTGATGGATGCCTGAACAAAAGGGAGACCCATTCTGCTTGTAAAGTAAAGCCAACTGTGTGGTAGCAGAGGAGTTAGTGCCATTTCCCTTGTTTCTTGTCTCCTTGTGGGTTAAGTCCTGGATAAGGGAGATTTTTCTAGGTTTTTTTTCAGTAAGTGATTAAACCTTAAACTTTCTGCCTTTAAACAACCTATGAAACCTCTGCAGCACTTGATATAAAACATACCAGCTGAGCCACACAAAGTAGTAGTAAGTAACACTAGTTGCTAATATCCCCCTTGCTAAGAGATCATTGATCTCCTGTGAATAGAGGCTGTGGCTGTTTTTGCGCCTCAGGTCCTTCCTTTGCAGCATCCTGCCCGGCTCGGAATAAAAGGTCAGTGGGGGAAGGGCCCAGGACAGAGATGCTTCTTTATGCAAAAGCAAGCAAAAAAGCAAAACGTTGTGGAGACTGAAGTGGCTCATGCAAATGTGCTCTCTTGCAGGTGAGAACTGTCTCCAGCCTCGCTTTGTTCTGCTTGCTCACACTAGAGGCTTAGGAAGTGCCCCAGACTAAGCTGTGTGGGTGTTTTAGCAGCTCTTCTTCACAGGATCTTGAATTTAAAAGCAAGCTGCAGGGCCTTGCTTTAAGGGGGGTTTGTACCATCTTTCACAATGTGAAAGGATGTGTTATTTGGAGATCTGAAGTCTGTTTCTGATCACAGTTGCACAGGTATAAATCTGGAGCAAGCACCGTCAGCATTTCTTGACTTGCATGTTGAATTGAGTTCACTGGAGCCTGTAACATTTTGTGCTCAACCGAATCTGTTTCTCCCAAACTGGAATTTCCTTAAGCTAGAACTTACCCTACAGAAAGCTCAGCATCCTGCATTAACAACCATAGTGAGAGAACACCTGTTTTAGAAGGAGTTAGTTGTTTTCTGGTGTCTAAAATTAAAATATACTTTGTCATTTCTTTTTAAAGAAAAAGAAATACAAAATACAAAAGCCAGGCAGGACTGATAAAGTGCCTCTACGCTTGCACTGAAGACTTTACTGTTATAGTTGGCAGTATTTGGATTGACCTTCCGGTTGCAGATGTGAAGGTTTTGGTAGCAAGCCCTGCTGACTAGCACACCATTTTCTCCATGTGCAGTACTTGTCCAGAAGTCTCCTGGGGCATCTTCTCTGAGTTGAAAAGGAAAACCCTGCAGTGGTATTATTTTTAACTATGAATTGTGTCAGCTAATCTTGAGAAATGTCATGACATCATCTATATAACAAAATATGTTAAAGCTTCAGACTGCAGTGCAAGGCACTGTCGTGCATTATCCTTGCAGAAGTTGTTAATTAGGGATATGAGTAACAGGTTGTGTTACCTGTCTGGCAAAGGCACAGATTAAAGGAAGAAGGATGTGGGAACCTTGGCTGGAGGCACGCTGGGGTGCCATTGTTGTACAGCCACATAAGAAGGGAGAGCCAGGATCTGATCTGCCTTTTAAAATCAAATGTGTGATGAATAAATGCACTGTGGGATTATTTGTTTTCAGGATTGTTATTCCAGATCATTTCCTCCTTCCAGCTATGAATATCGGTTCTGGGGAGAGGGAGCAGACCAGGGGTTAGGAGGGGAAATGGGGAGGAAGGCAGGAGCTGGGGGAGTTGCCTGAAACCGCTCTTTCTTACAAACCTGTTGTACTGTGAAACAAGGCTCTGCAACAGTGCTCTTCCAGCAGCGTAGGTTTGGTGCCTGCACTTTTGTCAGTGCAGGTATGTTGGAGTGAACCTCCTGCCTCTGTGCCCTGGTACAGATGCTGACCATAAAGCTCCAGGGCTTTGGGGGTGCTCAAGTGTTATCAGAGAGGAATTTTAATAAGAACTTTGATCTCAGTTAAAGTTTTGCTGAGTGATCCCTTTTGATGAGGAGCTTTCCGGTGGTTGCATGTAAAATAAACCTACTGAGAAAAGGTGCACTGGAGCAGGACTTCTGCTGTAAACAGCATGCAGTAAGATCAGAGGGCATTTTGTCCTGCTCTTTGCCTGTCTCTCAGCGTGCTGGCCTGGGGACTTGACAAAAGCCCAAAGTCTTTTTAATTTTCCTTTATTCTGCCTGTAAGTCTCAGCGCAGAAACGCAAGTGCCTGCTCTCTGGCACCCATGTGGAGGCATTGTCACAATTATTGTGACACAAAAGTTGGAAGCTTTATATCCCACACTGGTGGGACCCATGGAAAAATCTCAGCTACTGTCTCCTTTTTCCTTAAGGATAAGCTTTCACTCTTTGTCCAGAAATGTTCAGCTAACAATGTGTTATGTTAAGTGACATTCAGGTATGACTAAAAACGAAAGACTGTGCAAGATTGAGAGCTTGTTTCTGCCTGTTTTCATATAAAAGCCTGATTTTTCCTAACATCATATTCCTCAGGTACCATGTGTAAGAGGTGGACTGAAGAGCTGACAAGAGACTTCTCTTGAGTCTCACACAGCCACACTTCCTGGGTGAACCTTTCACTGCTGAGCCTTGCATCAGGCAGAAGCATGCTCCTTTGATATTCATGCTGTTGCTATTTTGTCAGCTTGATGTACATAGTCTAAAATGATCGTTTGTTGGTGATTGATCTCCATACTCCTCTTGGCTGAATTTGTGTGCAGCTTTTGTAAAACCTCATCTCTTCCAGACTGTCTTGGTCACTCTCTGCTCTGGCGTGTAGCTTTGAGTTTCTGGAACTATTGGAGAGCATTTGTGTTACAGCTTAGACAGACCTTAAGCCTTAAAAAAATTGAGTATTTCGAAACTGATCCCTGTTCAGCAGATTCTGCTTCTGCTGCTGCTACAACTACAGGGAGTTTCACAAGTGCATGACCTCCTTGAGAGCAAGATGCATGCTGGGCTCTGAAGTACCATCTCAGAACTAAGAAAAGGCTCTGTTACTAAGTCCATATCTGAAGCTTTTGGCAATATTGGATTTATTCTGTGGAGCAGGTCAGGTTTTCTGAACAGTGAGGCTGAGAGATCTGTCCCCTAGAGTAACAAGGCCTTTAGGATGTTGAGTGGCTGCTGTCAGGTGCACTAAAGCCATCACTGAAAATGTTCCAGATGTTGCATCATGCAGCCTAACCCTAACCCCTTTGTGTCTTCTTTGTAATATGGCCCAACTGCTCTGTCAAGAGGGTGCTTTAGATCCCTTTCCATGAGTATAAATATTCCTGTCTTCCTACAACACGGGTCAAAATTAGGTCTGTTGTCCCCATTTGTGCAAAACTGACAAACAGAAACTGGTCCTAAATTAAGTACAGCAAACTACAGCTCAGACAGGAGAGCGGGACTAGAGCGTGTGTGAGTGCTTGGCAGCTACTGCTGGCTTTCTTCATGATGTTGTCTCCCTGTGGGGTTTTCCCAAGATCAGAGCTTTTGTTTTTTCTCAGAATCATACTTCTTCCCCACCACCACCACCTTTCTGCAGTAAACTGTCTCTTTTAGAGTTATTTCATGATCTCCATTTTTAATCCTGAACCTTGCAAGATGCAGACACTAAAGTTTATGGCTCACAGTGGGAGCAAGGTAGGCGGACACTGGAAGATGTGTGCCCTGGCTCTGGGTGGCTGTGACCATTGCTTTTTTGTGGAGATGTCCCAGAAAAAAAAAAAAAGTCTGAAGGCAGTTGCCCCTTGCAGATGCTGTATGCAGATGCTGGGCATCAGAGGTAGTCTGGGTTCTTTAGGCATTTCCAACCCCTTCTGCACTGCTGTGGGAGCTGAAATCACGTGTTTGCTGGTGGCACAATACGTTCCCATTCCTTGGTGTCCGAAAGTGGTAAAAGGGAACAGCACTGGGGCTTCTCTTGCTTTCTGCTCAAGTTTTCACTCTTCTTGTGGTTTAGGGTTTCATCTAAAAGGCTAGCTACAGTGCCTGTTACTGGTGCTGTGCTCCAAGGCACCATCCTGAAGTAAATCAGCGTGGGATTGACCGCTGGTTTTTGCAGATTTGGGTCACCCTAAAGCGTTTGAAGGAATGAGAATGAAGTAGGGAGGATGTGCTTTTTCCCCTGAAACCAGTGAGGCGCACTGAAGACCTAAGTTCTAATGTAACGAAGGACTTCAGGGGGAGATGCAAAACCCAACGCTGCGATTAAAATTTTCCAGTGAGTCAAGAGGAGCGGGGGCCTGTTTGAGGAAAGGTCTCAATGATGGGGAGGACTTTTCCCTTGATGTTGGTGCGAGCCAATGTCCTTTTCCTAGGTGTGACTGTGTTGTTCTCTGTGTTGCAGATGCCAGACAGAGCTCACTATTTCTGTGGGAAATAACAGACAAAATAGCAACATCTATACAAGGTGTGAAATAATGGGTTAGTTCAGGTTTCGGGAAGCACTGCTGCAGGATGAGTGAGGAGGATGGTGCAGGAAAGCCATCTCATGCAGCTCCAGCATGAGTGGATGTTTGCACTTCTTGCATGTTTACACCTGAGAGGGGAAGAACATGCTGAACATAACCCTTGTCATAGAGCCCTTGCTCTGTGCTGGGAACTGAGGATACATGTAGATTAGGGGCTATTTGAAGATTGGGTGTTGAGGGTTTATTTTTTAATCTCTGGTCCATGGTGCAGCCTTTATGTAGGTGCAGGAGTCATAGCAGAGCCAGGGAGCTGCTCTGCAGAGCACAGGCACATCCAGTTTCTTCCCCAGTAAATTACCTCATAATACTTCTTGTTTTGCACTATTTTAGAAAACGATACACACTGCAAGACAATGGAAAAAAGACCTGAGATCGTCTCGGTTTTAGCACTATATGTCCTGTGGTCACAAAGTAGCTGCCCCAAACATGTGTGCACATCATCTTTGAGTCAGTGTGAGAATCTGCTGAGTCAAGGCTGGACTGTATATCCATGTTAGAAATCCATAGGGGATTATTAGCTGGGTGTTAACATGCAGCAAAACTACAGCACCCTACCACATCAGGCTGTGATAAGGATAGGCTTCAGAGTACAGTTAATAGAAAATACAGTGTTACTGTGTGTGCAGGGATGTAAACTGGAATGCCGTGTTAGTTAACAGCTGGTTAGTTAGTTGTTCATAGTGCCTTCAAAAATAATATGCTACTTTTATAATTTTTGCAGGGGTACTCCTCAGCTGCACTGTCCTGACATTGGAGGGGAAATGCTGTCTGAAAATAGAAGAAAACTCTATTTTCCTGCCTGGGGTGAGATAGCGTGTTGCGACTCCAAGTCTCAAGCGCCACTTGTGGAGGCACAGCAAGAAATACTCTTGTGGAGTGTCATCATGGAATCGTTGATAGTGCCAAAGTCCTACTACTGCATTTCAAAAGAAAAGAAAGAAAGAGAAAAGGGTCCTTGTACATAGATTTCTCTTCAGTTTCTCCCCCACCCACTTTCCTGCCCAGCCTCTTCCTCTACTGGAACAGATTTGTACAACATGAAAATTTTGTTAATTTTTTTAATAGATGCAAGTTATTCTTGCATATAATGCAGAATTTTGGGGTTGACTTGGGGGAGGGAAGTGTCTTTTGTGGGGGAGGGAGAGGACACTTTTTTTTTTCTGAAGTGTTTTAAGACAGAGTTGCAATCTTTTGGAGTCGTCTTGGTGCAGATCAGCATCTGAGCCCAGATCCCCACCCCAGTTTACATTTCAGCCCAGTTAAACATGTTCTGGAGTGGTGGGTTTTGTTTTTTTTCCTCTTGTTGTTTTGAATTTTTTGTTTTGTTTTATGGCCACCTGCTACTGGTTAAAGTATTTAAATCTCTGCTTTTATGTGCTCCTACAAGGCAAGTCTTCTCCAGCTCCTGTACTTCACTTTTTACCAGCCAGCCCCAGCTGTGGGTCTCTAAAGATTTGGCTAGAATGCCTTTTTATGTTTTGGTTTGCTGGGTTTTTTTAGCACTTTTTGTTTAAACTTGCAGTACAACCCCCAGAGGGGTTGGAGTGAGGAAAATAAGATGCTTCATAACTCAAACTTGTTTGTGTTTCTTTGGCTGGTACAGTGATGGACACCATAACCAGCAGTCTGCCCTCCAGCTTTAGATGTTATAGCGCACAACAGAAATTTCTTATTAACCCTTGCCACTAAATTTTTAGATCAATCCTAGGTTCCTGATTGCACTTTTTTTTTTTTTCAAATACTGCTAATATGGATTTGTGTGGGAGTGTCTGTCCGTGCACACGTGAGGAGGAAATGGAGAGAGAGCAGGAGCCTGGGTGCAGGAGCCGTCCAGTGCATTCCTCTGATGAGCTGGGTTTGGAAAACTTGCCCACCTTTCAGTACGCTGCACAAATAGGATGCTAGGGAGTTTGAATAAATCCAACTTTTCTAACTTGTTGCTCAGTTGTTGTAACTCAATAAAGCAAAGGCTAAACATTTTGGTAAACCCTTTCTCATCTCTTTATTTTATTCCATTTAAAATCCAAACTCATCCCAATCTTGGTGCACAAGGACTTGGTGTCTTCAGAGTCACGGTTAGAGTTTTAACTGGTTTTGCAGTATTCAGCTTGGCAAACACTGACCGGATTGAAGTGAACTCAGTGAATACTGATGTTCATTCCCTCTGTGTCAGTCAGCTCCTTCCTGCAGGAGGGATTTGAATAGCGCTTGGGAATGGAGAGTTGGGAAACACCTTTTATTTTGGTTGCAGTCACAACTGAATGAATGAATGAAGCCGTCCTTGTGACTCACCCAAATGTAGTTATTTTTATTAATCATCAGCACAACATTTAAGTATCGAGGGAGGTTTAAAGTGGGTGGCAGCAAGCACTCAGTGACTTTTCTTACAATAAAGTTGTCTGGTTCATTGATGAGGAGGAGTAACTGCATGGGGCACCACTTTGCTTGCTGCATTTGTGTAACAACAAAAGGTGGGGAAATGACATCAGCTCCTCCATGGGCAAAGGCTGACAGAGGATGAGTCTGCACATCTCCCATCACACAGCTTGGATGTTGATCTCTGTGGTGGAGGCAGAGGCAGTGCAGTCATGTATGTACCCCCACATGGGTTGTCAGATCAAGGGATGCAAGCATCAGGTGACCAATAGGAAAATGCAGGACTCTGAAGTTGTAACTGAAACTAATTGCTAGTTTTGTTTGCTTTGCTTACATGAAAGGATGCTAATATTTTAATTGCCCTTGTGAAGTTTTTAACAGCCACTTGGCGGCTTAATGTTCCTGTTTGCATCTCTCATGTCTGATGCGTGTTGTACATCTGTGACTTACTTTGCTCAGCAGGAGGTTTAGGAGGAACAAGACTCACCTGGGTTTTTCTGTATTTGAACATCCCAGACGAGGTGGGATGAAGGCCCAGGACTGGGGCTCTTTAAGATCTCTGCAATTCAAGTAAAACAATAGCAGTGGCCCTGGAGTCTGTCATCACACAGGTACTAAAGCTGAAGCTGTCCCACAGCAACCAAACAGGCTTGCTAAAGACTGGCACAGTCTTTGCCAGCAAGGGCAGACCAGTGGCACCAAGGAGGTTTTTGCAGGCAGGTGGTGGTGTGGCACCAAACCTCAGACGCTGGGGCTCGTTGGGGAAAGCCGAGCCCATGTTTTGTCTTAGCTTAAAGTAACCTGTGTCCCCCCAGAGATTGCTTCAGTGTGGCTGCCAGAACGGGTTCAGAAACTGAGCATTGGAAGCAGGCTTTGTTTTTAATTAATAGAGACGCAGTGACTGTTTCTAGGAGAGTCCCAGCAGGCAGGGGCAATCAGGACATTGTTTGTGCGTGGCGGCCATTAGGGAGAGGCTTGGCCTTGGGATTTCATTGCACATGGATAAAAACAGGCTGCTGACACAGAATTTCCTCCTGCATGGCCCTGCATCCCCTGTGCAGGACCCTGGCATTGGCACCATGGTGCGTGGCTGTGAGCAGGGCCTTGTGCCTGGCAAAGTCCTGCTGTGAGGAGATGGCTCAGGACAGCCTTTCCTGAAAAAACCAAACCAAACAAACAAAAAAAACACAAACCAAAAAACCCCCAAAACAAAAAACACCAAACAAAAAAAAACAAAACAAAAACCCCAAACCAAATAAAAAAAACTCCCAACCAAACTCTTTCCAATCACATCTCTACAGTAGCACCATTTCTAACCTCAAGTCTCAGATTCTGACCTTTGGGAATTTCATTTAATGTATCACTTTGTAAGAGGGAAGTCATCTGTCCTCATTTGATCAGTAACTAATGGAAAGCAGTTGTGAATGGGGCCTGTGACTTTTGAGCATAATACTGGAAATATTCTTAATACAGCAGGAAAAGTGAATGTATTGAGAGTGAAAGCAAGAGAATACACAGTGAAGGAATGAAAAAGCATAAAAAACCAGGACAGAGTTTCTCTGGTGTTAGGCAGTTGAACCATATCCCAATCAGATTACTGCAAGCTCTGGTGAGGACGGAGGTAAGAGCTGAGTGACCGGGTAATTGTCAGACTAAATCACACACCACATGTCTTGAGCACAGCAAGAAAAAGCAGGGTGGTTCTAGTGTTTTCTTATTTCCACCAAACCTGATGCTCCAAAGTGATAGTTCCAATTATATTAAAATTCTCGTAATTTAAGTGTACTTTACACATCCAGCAAGTTGGCTCAGGCACAGTAAATGAGACCCAAACTCTCCATCACCTTCCTCCTTTTTTAAATCTTTCTTAAAAATCTAGATCCTCCCAGACTAGTCATATAAAACTTAGTGTGCAGCAATTTTAATCTAAAAAACAAATAATTTTGCAACACATCTATAAGAGAGTGAAAGGAATAATAGCATTAACCCAAGTTTATGGACAGAGAAGCTGAGACGTGTGTAGTTATTCACAAGACTGCTGAATAAATGTGCTAAGGGGCAAGAGCTGGAGTTCAGCTTGGCCTTGTCTTGACTTCTCAGCGAGGAAGCTTCATTTTATATTTATATCATATCATTGCTGTTCCATTGGCATTTCTGTCTTTCACTCAAAGCCTTTCCCTCTACAAGAGGCAAAGGCAGAAGGGCAGAAATGAGAAGGTCAGGACTAGTGCTGGGGCTTCTCCACATCATGCACAATCCTGCCAGGACATCCTTCTTCAGCACAGCTCTCCAGGCAAAGCTTTCACCTTCCAGCCTTAATTCCCTCCACCTTTAAGTCTCTCCCTAAACATTTTCCCTCCATCTTCCTTTCCCAGAGACCTGTTTTGGGGGGTTGTTGTGGTTTAACCCCAGCTGGCAACTCAGCCTCACACAGCTGTTTGCTCACTCCCCCTCAGTTGGATGAGGAAGAGCATTGGAAGGGTAAAAGTGGGAAAACCCATGGGTTGAGATAAAGACAAGTTAAAAGGTAAAGCAAAAGGTGTGTACACAAGCAAAGCAAAAAAGGAATTCATTCACCACTTCCCATGGGTTGAGATAAAGACAAGTTAAAAGATAAAGCAAAAGCTGTGTACACAAGCAAAGCAAAAAAGGAATTCATTCACCACTTCCCATGGGCAGGCAAGTGTTCAGTCATCCTCAGGAAAGCAGGACTTCATCACATATAACAGTGACTTGGGCAGACAAATGCCATCACTCCAAATATCTCCCCTTCCTGCTTGTTCCCCAGCTTTTATTGCTGAGCATGATGCCATATGATATGGAATATCATAGAATCATAGAACAGTTTGGGTTGGAAGGGACCTTGAACATTCATCTAATCCAACACCCCCTGCAATAAGCAAGGACATCTTCAACTCGATGAACCACAAATCTAAAACATACCCCCATACCAGCTATTGTGAAGAAAATGAACTCCAACCTAGCCAAACCAGCATAGGGGGCACCTAGGGAAGGTGCCAGGTGCCATCCCCCACCTTGGTTGGCATTTCTGGCCATTGCTGCAGCTGCTCTTTTATTCCCATGGAGGGGGAATTTCTTCTTCCTTTATAGTAGAAGCTCACGGCATACTGTGGGGTGCTTTATAAACACATTAGCATGCATATGTGATTAAATCCCTCATGGTATTAGGAGCATTGCTATCTTCTCCAACTGAGAGGAACAGAACTGTTCAGCCTCTTTGGCCTCCCTGAACCACTCACACGAAGTCATTAATAATACCAAAAGGCATTTTGCCACACGATGGCATGTGAGACACATCTGTACCTAAATGTTCAAAGTTGACATATTTTGCTTTTTTATCCTCCCATAACCCCAGCAGTCCCTATCATCTAAGCTGGTGAATGATGATGCAGCTCTTCAGGGAAGTGGAAATACTTGACTTTCCCTCCTGCTTTGATGTGCTCCCAAGACACATATTAAACAGCAGCATCATGTCTTTTTGCCTGACTGTTAAACCTCTTTATAAAGGGATCTTCCTCAGTGCCTATTCATTGTAGCTAGGGTTTCACACAAACTCAGGCTGCTCCCTGATGGTCTGTTGTCTACAACTCTACTCCAGTTCTCCAAGGCACTTTTGAACATTTACCTTCACTTTTGTTGGCTGTAGCTTCAATTGTTTAGCCCTGTGGGTTGGCTGCTGTCTCACCCAAAGGGCCATGTTCCCCCAGAACTGTCTCCAGGCAAGGAGAGGATGCTGAGCGGGAGAGTTGGAAAGTCAGGGAGGTTCCATGCAAGGAGAAATTTAAATCAGCACTAATATTGATTGATTGGGGTAGTTATTCACTATTACTTGTGACACATTTGCACATGCTAAGAGCAAGGGGACATAACTGGAGCAGCTGTGACAGAAATGGGATGGCAGAGGTTTTGGCACTGTTCACCGCATTATACAGAGGGTGAGCAGAAGCACCCCAGAACTGGAAGCACAGCTCCAAACCTCTTCTCCAGCACAGATTCAGCTACCACCAGACTTCAGCCACAATTGAACGAACAGCAGGCAAAGAGCACCAGTGTTGGGGTGAGGGGGCCCATGGGTTTGACCCAACACAGCCCAGGTGAAGAGCCCAGAGCCAGGAATGCAAGCCAAGACCTATCCCTGCATCTGAAGGCTGGCATGCTCAAAGGCTCCCTTATTAGGGATTTAAACAAAAGGAATTTTAATCTTTTTTTTTCTTCTTCTTTTTAATGCCAGCATTTGAATGGGGGGGAATGCAAATTTTAACAAAAAGCCACACACTGAAGGTCATGGAAAGGCAGACATTGTCTTCAGTAACATTAAAAGGAAGACCAACCCTGCTGTATCAGAGCAAAGAAATGAATACTTCTTTTGATTGGAGAGAAAGTTTCTCCATGCCTGGTTGCAGTGCAGCATTGCACAACAGAGGCTGCTGTGGCTGAGAGCAAGGAGAATTAATTACTTTGCTTTTTGAAGCATGGACTGCTCTGCTCTGCTGTGCCAGCTTCAAGAACGATAAGCACTTATCCAAAGAGCGCAGTTTTGTCCTCCAGCGCAGGAGTTTTGCCTGTCCAAGTCACAGGAGGCTGCTGAATATTTGGTTTGTTTTCTTCATACTTGGCCTATACTTGAACACTTGAACCTGAGTCTTTTCAGACTCACAGACACCAATGTTATGCCATCTCAGGGAAGGACACTGAACCGAGCACCAGTGTTGGCCACACAGCGCCGTGGTGTCATTGCATTTGGCACTGCGCCAGAGTGCTGGCTACTGCCACCACAGCACATTACAGCCCCACAGCACAGACAAGGTTTTGCCAAAAGCACATTTATCTCCAGATCACCTCCTCTCAGAGGATTTTGCTTTCAAGGGCATTTCAGCATCTAAACACAGATGAAGTACGCCTCTCTGAGGGAGCAAGCAGTGGGGTGGTGGCACCGAATGATGTCCTCCACGCTTTGTCCTCAGCTAGGGAGCAGCAAGTTAAGCCACAGAATGGGCTTATTGATGATGTGTTTGGCCTTTCAGGGGGCTGAATTATTTTCTTGAGTCTCTTACACCTCCCACCTCCACTTATTCATTTAGGAGGAGATTGGTTTTTTTATACAAGTGACTTGGAACTGAAGTCATACAGGTCAACAAAGCTTTACTCCCCTACTCACAAATAACTTCCAGGTGGCCCTTGGCAGGAGAAAAATGGTTTCGTTCGGTAAAAGCACCACCCACCAGTTCAGGGTAGCTGCAGATGCTGCTGACTGACCTTCAACAGGCAAAATCATATGGCATTTAAATTTCCACACTAGTGCTGAAACCCCTTCTGAAAAAAAGCAGTTCCCTCCTCTCCCAGAGCCACTGTTTCTGGCCACGTGCAGCTCCAGCTTGCCAGTCATAACTCCTAGTGCTCTTCCTATTCCCAACTTTTTAGCAAAAGCTGTTGATTTACCCAAACAGTCGCAAAAGAACCAAAGGACACAGGCATAAGGTAGTTTTTACATGAACAGCTCCTGCTGGCCTGGTGTTAACAGATGCTTCCAGCAACACTGAGAGAACCTCATCCCAGGTCTGTGACTGTAGAGCCAAAACCAATGTCTCCTCAGCATCCTGCACATTGAATTTCTTAATTCATCTTCACAGTCATAGCATCAATAATTTTTTTTTTTTAAAAGCATGCCAAACATAAGACTAAATATAAAAGCTACACAGAGCTTATCAAGCTTTTATCACTCATTTCTTGATACCAGCTAGAATTGCCCTATTCCCATGCCTGGCATAACTGATTTTAATTTGATACTCCTGAACCATACTCAGCTAGCACCTAAGCAAGCCAAGAAACAAGCTGACAGGTAAGAAAGATCAGCACTTCTTTTGAATTATGTTCTTCCTGAATTATCATGTGCAGATAGCAATTTCTTAATTGACACTTATGCTTGTTCAACACTAGATCAATCCTTTGAATATGATCCAGACTACCTGCTTCTTAAAATCATCATCACCACCACAGATGTACAGGGGTGGGGGAAAAAGACAGTTATGCCCCACGTGCTCTCTGCTGTAACGGATATTCAAAAAGAGAATTCCTGCAGATCCAGGGCATCAATACACTTCTTTTTTCCAACTCCCTTCCCATCTCTTTCCCCAGCTCTTTACCGGGGTTGCAGTGCCAGTCAGTGGCTGTTTTTCTGGCAAACGTAGCAAAGCTGAAGCCTGACACACAGTGGCATACTCAGAAATAAATTCAAGTCCACAGAATTGCCCTAATTTGGGCAATATTTGGCTTACAATTGCCCCCTGTCCAGCAAGGAACATCTAAGAGTAAGCTTACCTTTTGGCATTTACTTAACAAAGCTTGCAATTTCAAGACACTCCTTTGAAAGGGAAAAAGATTAAAGCTTTTTAGGTTAGATAGCGGGTGATTTCGTCCAGAGATTCATTTACATCTTAGGTCAAAAAAAAAAAAAGCAGCAATACAGCAAGGTACCTGAGTGATCTTGGCAGTGGCATCAGCGCTGTGTTAAAGATCACCAAACATGAGGGAGATGCCATGTGCTGTCCTGCCCCTCACCCTGGCTGGAAGGGATGCACAGCCCAGACCCACTGTCCCAGCCCTTGCCAACCCACTGGCACTCCCAAACTTCTTCACTGCCGAGACTCTTGTGTTCCACCCAAGTCCCCAGAGAGCAAGCAGGAACGAGCCCAGCTCCAGGCATTAAAAAACAGATTAACCCATAGAGTAGGACTGGATTCCCTCTGGCCTGTTAGCTTTGGAGGCACCTAGACTAAACTACTCTTGGACAACCTTCCCCAGAGTCAGGGTGCTGCCTTCATGGTCACAGAAGTACAGTTGTTTTCCTGCTTTCCACTCTTTTCCCTAGATTACTCCTGCTTTCCCTCCCCTTCAGTAACATGCCTATGCATCCTCTTCAACATGGTTTTTCCTTTGAACAATGCAGCCAAGGGTCATGATTAATCACAGAGTTTTCCATACTTCATTTCCCTGCTCATTGTCCTGTGCCACTTGTTGAGAACCTTATCTTTATTAGCAGGTCTTATCACAACTTGATTACACATTAACAGAAACTCTCCTTACTCAGCAGGATTTCCTTTTAGCTTCAGAGGGCAGCCCTTTGGAGCAAGCCACTCCAGCCTAGGAAGTTACTGATCTCATTCAAGATGCACAAGGGGACACAGAAAGCTCTAGGACAACTGAGGAACTGGCAGGGACAAATTTAGAGGACAAAACACTTCTATAGGGGACCAGACCCATTAGCTTATGTTTTTCATATTGGCATTAAATTATACAGTGAATATTTGGTCCCTGTGAACTGTGCTCTAATAGCAGCTACAGAGATATCTCAGATCCTTCAGCACAGGGATTGCATCCAGCTAAAACATCCCCCTACCCACTTACCCACTCAACCAGATAATACAGCCCTAGGGCCTGTTGTTACCTGTCTGCTTTCAAGAAATTAGACTGATACGGTTCTTAAAAAATTACTAGATCTTCAAGTGCAGTATCATCACACCTACAAGTCTAACAGAGGATCTTTCTCCTTCAATGCTACTATAACCTTGCCCAGGAAGGTTAAATGACATCAACTTGTATCAATTGCTCTTGCTTTTAATTCTTTTCTTAAAAAATACATTACACAGAGGAATTCACTATTTGGAAAGGACAGAATGATGAGTGCAAAAGGAGGAAATGTTAGAGATGAGAAAAGCAATTCCTTAATAGGTGGCTCTGTGAACCCCACAAATCCATCTCTTGTGAAGACAATGGTCCATCCAAGAACTCCACAGCCTGGTGGGACCGCCCAGTGTTGGACAGTCCAGGTGAGAAGCAAGCAGAGCTCACCATTTGGTTAATCATAGCTTCCCTTCTATTTGGGAAGAGTGGCTTGTCTGCAGACATGCCATTCCCGTGGCCCTTCACACTCCCCTCTGCTCTCAACAGTCCATGCACATCTCCATGAGGTGGCTCCAAGGAACAGGAACAAGAAGGTTTGGAGAATTCATAAGACACTCAGCTAAAACAGCTAGAAAAAGAATGGGTAAGACAGAAAGTACAAAACCTCTTCTTCTGAGGTAGCAGCTCCAAAAGCAGTCATGGCATTTAAGGACCAGAACTCTTGAATTTAACTAGTTCCATTCATCAGATCATCTGAGAGAATGAGTAGCTGATATCTGGAAAACAGAGATGGATGTAAGCAAGGGAAGAGGTATTAAAGAGGTTATTACCTACAGGGGAGATAAAAAAAGAGAGATTGGTAATTTACTGCCTGCCTGACAGCCAGCAGAGGAGGCAAGAAAAGATTATAAATCGCTATCAAACAAATATTGCTACCGGGCACATGATTTTAAGTATCAAGACTCAACTTCTGTTTGCATTTGGAGTTCTTTATGTACGATGGCTGTCATGGCCAGCTTGCTCAGTCTTTCTAAACTCATGAGGATTTACATTCTGCAGTGGCATCTGATGATTCCTGTAAGTCTTTCCTGCCTCTGCAGAATGCAGGCAGTGGGTGTGGGTACAATGCAGTAGAGCTGTGAATATCCCTCTTCTTCCTCTTGTGCTATTGTGAAGCATTAAATTAGGCTGTAACACTTTGAGTGCAGTTTCAGATGAAAAAGAAGGAAGGTAGATTTAAATGCAATAATACTGCTCTTACTAAAATATAAAGGAAAACTAAAACTGGGATTGTAACTACCCCAATAAGAGCAGCAGACATGCTAGAAGCTTTCACCATGAATGCAGAAACTCTCTCCTCAGAAGCTACAGGTTCTTAAACCTCTCCTGCTCAGAAAGTGAAGGAGATAGAAACCTCTTGACAATGATCCAAGACAGGCATTTTTGCAACATGCAAATCCCATCTCAGACAAGAGTCACAAAATTATTTCTTTTTATTTTATTGCAGTGAGAAGCTGCCACCACAACACTTTTAGAAACAAAGGCTGCAGAAATGTTTTGCCCTAATCAAAATAGTAGGCTCTGATTTCAGCTTTTAAGGTTTTATTTGAGCTCTAAAAGCAAACAGAAAACCCATCATATCTCCTAAGCTAAATGAAGTCATTTTAGAAATAAAAACCTGAAGCATTTCCTCCTCATCAGTATCACACAAATGAATTATTCCCCTGTTGCAAACCCCCCCATCCCCAACACAATTTCTTTCCAACACTATTCCAGTGAAACCTGCACATGCTGCAAGCACACACAAGTCTGTTCTCCAGCTAAGAACCTTCCCTCTGCACACACCAAGGCTTTACCCCTTTATTTGCAGAGTAGGAGCCACCTTCCCCTCTTCAGCCTTCAGGAACAGCAGTGTACATCTTCAGGTTTCCTTGAAACACTTTGGGAAAGGCTCTACTACTCATGAGGGCCCAAACCAGAGCCTCCTCAAAATAATATGGCCACTTCTTCATCCTTGTCTGTCCTACTCCCTCCTGGACTGTGCAAACCCACCAGTTCAACACAACTGACTATGGAAAGTCAAACAAAGCAAGCTCACAGTCAGGTCATGCCTCACACTTTTCTCCTTCCTCTTAACCCAGTTTCCACAGATTTTTTTTCAGTGTGGTTAGGTGTGCTGGTCTCCCTGGGGAGCCCCTGCCCCTAGCTATGTGCTACTTGTACTACTAAAGCCAAACCAGATGTTGACACAGCCAGAGAGGAACACCCATCCCTGTGAACAAGTGAGGCTGCACTTCAATTTGAACATTGCTAAGACCAAACTGTGGGGTAGAAAAAAAGTAAATATTCCCGTGCTGGATGACCCAGAGCACCTCTAATTTCAGCAAAAGTTTGAACTCTTGCAGAATTTTTGCACTCCTGCTTGTAGATCCTGACCAGGATCTTCTAAGAATATCAATCCCTTGAAGATTAATCTGGTTTCTAATTCTACACAACACAAGGGTTGAAAGAACAATGCCACCAATTGCTTAAAGCTTTGAGGTCTTCAAGCTTCTTGACGCTGCCCCAGAATCTTTGCTGTACTTTTTCAACATTAATTGGATTTTGATCTTAAATTACATACCTTGGGGAAGAAGGGTGAGACAGAACAGAACACAGGACAAGACTAACTTTCCCCCTTGTTATACATTAAAAACCCCAAAGCCTCTAGCACCTGAGCTTTGAATCAGCTTTTAAGAAAATTACTGTATGTAAAAGCTCTGGAGTGAAAATACCAAAACATTAACATCAGTTACAGTTAACTCCTTAGCTTAAGCTCCTAAAACAAAAAAGGCCAATGCCCAAGGCACACACATGCCATTTCTTTTTGCAATTGTTTAAATTCTTAACAGCAATAAGCACAGGCAGTTCAGTCAACAAACAACTGCTTAAAAAGACAGCTACAGTGGTGTTGCAGGCACATGATCAAGGCTTCCTTCCAGCCAAAGGCTTATCCCTGAGTCTAGTTGTAGACACAAATACCAAGCAGTGTCTCCCTTTGACCCTCCACCGCCTGTAGGAGTAAGGATTCAGTAGATGAGGACAGAGACAGGTGTTTCTTTCCTTTGCAGTCTGAACAGAGACTGCCATTTTCTGAGCCCATATTGCAGAAAAAAAAGCACTTTGAAAAACATTCTTTGATCAACAAATACAATCCCCGATTAATGTTTTTTCTTCCCATTCTCAAGTGCACTTAAAAAACAATTTCTCAGCAACTTTAGATTCCTTCCTGACTGATTTAAATTATTCTTCCATCCAAAAAACATTACCTTAGGCTTCTCTACCTCATACATCCACCACCACCACACACAAACTACTTTCATGAAAAAAAGAAGCAAAGATGTAACCCGAGGTTGCATTCCTCCATCACAGTACTTGTTCCCCACAGACTGGGGCTATGAGCACTCACCTCTGCCCAAGTACCAGGCAACAAAACCAGTTTTGATTGCACTGATCTGAGACCCTCTCCGTTGTCTATGAACAGCTTCATGCACGAAGGGCACTGTAGAGACTGCAAAGGGGGGGCAGCAGCTCCTCCAGCCTAATCCCAGCCTCATCCAAAAGGAGATGCACCCCACCCACAGCGCAGGGTGGGAAGGACAATGGGATGACAGCCCCCTTCATCTGCCCTCTTGACTGTGAGTGAACTCTGTAACCATGGCCTGATGGAGGTTTTACAGCACCAACACTGAGCAGTGCCAGCCAAGCAAGTTTAACGAAGCCAAGTGCTACAAAAAGCCTTCCCAGTTGGAGTAGGTGAGGGAGCTCTGATTTTAAAACAGGCTGAGGGGTCTGGTACGGTTAACTACTAATTAACCTACAGGTTAATTAGGGCTAACAGATATACTAACTTGAAAGCAAAAGGAAACATTACTGCAAAGAAACTTCCTCCATTTAACTACCTACCTACCTACCTACCACAAGGTGACCTGAACTCTGTAGTGTGAAGGGAGAGTGGGCTGGCTCAGTTGGTTAGAATATGATGCTAATAATGCCAAGGTCATGGGTTCATTTCCCATGAGGGCCATTCACTTAAGAGTTGGACTTGATGATCTTTGTGGGTCCCTTCCAACTCAGAACGTTCTGTGAATATCTGAAGAGATTCAACAAGCAGCTTGGCAAGCCCAAGGGTTGGCACAGGCAGCATCCTCACACCTCTGGGGACAATTACAAGTGAATCAAACAATTGATAAAGGGATCCACCCTCTGTCCTTTAATCCATGGCCAGTCCAGGGACTAAATACACCCCTAAGAAATACAAATAAACATGCAGATACAAAAAGAGTGCTTCTGATGGTTTTGATTTAAACACTGCCTCCAATTGCCATGATCTTCATCACAAAGACTTATGGCTGGTTTAGTAGTCGAGAGAAACCCAGCCTTAAAAGCTGATTTGATTCTAATGGCATTTTGCAAGTGTTTTGTCCTATGGAGGAGGGGGCAAAATAAAAAAAATGAAGCACCAGAATTAAGGTTTCATCATTACTTTTTGCCCCTCCAACATCAACAGGATTCTGTAGAGGCCTTGCCAGCATCCCATTATTACAGCTCCTTTTATGCCCTTTTGCTCCCAAGCAGTGTAATCACTCCTAGATCATGTTCCAGATGATAAAAGGGTGAGCCACTGCTGCAAACAGAATTTCTTTCATCACCTAAGCACTGTGCTTGAAAAATACAAGCAGCTAAAATGTTTTCATCATTTCAGTTCTAGACAACAGGACATCATCGCTTTGTACATTTAAGTATTTCTGCTTAATATGCACATATTACAAATTTTAACTCAATCAAATCATCACAATAGACTCAATTCTGAACTTCAACTCACACTGTTACTATCATTCATGGCAAAATAAGAATCTACAGATGCATAAAACAAGAAAAGCCATTTACTAGTGAAGGTGATGGCAATGCTGAGAACATCACCAAAATCAGCGTTCTGCCATACTACAGCAAGTGCAAGTTGATCCACCATCCTAAGCGTAGTACAGAACAAGGGAGAATATGAATCATCTTAATTTTATGGATGCAGAACAGGATTACAAAGTCATTAGCTGACTTGTTATATCAGAAGCTTCAGACTGTAATTTAGTGTTATCTCTCCAGCTCACTACCTTAACCATCAGGGCAAAGCAGTCTTCCTCCCTGATAAGCTACACAGGGATATACAAACACAGAATCTTACGTTGTATTGCAAGCAATATGCTACTCTGAGAGTTAAATTCTCAGTTTTTCTAGTGTGACCATTAGATGGCAACAGATCCAGCTTCTCATTAAGTCACTGGTAACACCACATCACCAGGCTGTGTTCAGAGAGGAGCTGTCGCCAAGACAAAGCAATAGGAATGAAAGATGAAGCATTTGATTTCATATTCTTGGCTCTTCTGCTGACTCTTTATGCAGCTGGAGCAAAATCAAAAGGCACACACTTGCCACGCTGTTCTATCTGGTGTATTTAGTATGGACCAAGACTTTTCAGTTCAAGGAGCACAACAAATTCACACAGTGCTTTATGCACCAAATCCGTGATTTTCTTTGATGCCACTGTGGTAACAAGCAGAAGTGCAGTCAGATGAACAACAAGGACCAGAAGAGTCATTCACAGGATGCCCAATGTGTCTGTCTCCAAATCAGTTGAGGTAAGAGCCTCAAAAGGAATTCTGGCAGCTTTGCACATCTGTCTGGACAGAGAGAGTATTGCAGAATTCCAAGCTTACCCCTGGAAAAGTATGTGATCTGTATCAATTCCACAAAGTTTAAGGGTGAGTAGAAGGATGCTTTCTCCCAGAGGACAAAGGATTAATAATCAAGCACACAAAAACCAGCTGTAAAGTGGTAATAGCCCAGGAAGGACACAGACTGTCAAAACTCATGGTATAAACAGAGGCAAAGAAAATGCCTTTACGATTTTGCAACTGATCAGAGAAGACAAGACTCCCACCCAAAAGTAGATAATTTTCTTGAGTACTTTTATCAACAGCAGGAGATGGTGTCACAGTGCAGCTGTCATACAATCCCCGGAGATGTGCAGATCACAAGGCTTGTCTTAAGCTGAAATATGATTTAACAAAACAGAGACAGTAACAGAGATTAAAATTTTAATTTAAAACTTTGCCAACAAAAATTGATTACAAAAAGGGGAAATTATCTGTACAAAATAAGAAAGAAGGTACTCATTTAACAAGAGATTGCCATTGTCAAATGTATGTGGGAGGACAAACAGTGCTTCAGGTCAACTGACAAAGTGAGAAAGTAACAAAGTGAGCTTGTAATATGGAATTTGGAAGTGAATTTTCCATAAACAAAGTAAATTGACCTGAAGCAGCTCAAAAGCTAATCAAGGTTCATAAGAAGTCTATATTCCTTGCTAACCTTTTCCTCCTAATTTAGAGAAGGAGGATGTACTAGAAAGCAAAACCCAGCACGGTGCAATGGGCCAGGACAATTACTTTTGCCATGCTGTCACTCACTCAAGCCTTTCTTCAGGCCTTCCATACAAAGATACTCTACAATTTGAGTGTGCCAGGGCTTCAGCTTCACTTAACAATTGGGTCCTGACTCAAAATGAAGACAAATGCTTTGGGCACAGTGATATCACTATGACTGAAAATACCAGCTGTACCATGACTCCTATCAAAATGATGGTTCTCAGACTGTTCAAGTTCATATCAAATAACAGCTGTTGGTCAATGATAAATTTGTATTTACAACACTGCACTCCTCTTTTCCACCTACCATTTTATACACAGAAAGACACAAGAGCATCTTTAAAACTCATCACTGAATCGACAAAAATGGTAAGTGATTGCTGAACTCCAACTTCCTGTAAAAATAAAACTTAAACACACAATAAGATCACTACCAGTTTTCTACATTTTTCCACAAGCCAAATCAACATAATTGAGTTGCAGTGAAGAAATGGAACATGCACTTATTTCAAGCAGGCCAGCTGAAAGCTTCCAGTCTGACTGTTTATTTTCCACTTGGCTTCCCCTCACGTAGTATTTACAAGTTTTTACACCTTCAAAACCCAGCTTTAGTGAAGAAACAAAGCAGTAATAAAAATGTTTCAGCCCAGATTGACTTCACCTACTTACAGTTACCTGAGATACCTAAGGTGGGGCGGAACAGGTTTCTGTGCCCTACCTACCCAGTAAAATAACAGACAAGTGCTAAAGGGCAATTCAGCCAGACTTGAAACTCATCCTAGTGACAATGCTCTCCTTCCTCCGACCATAAAACAAAAAGTGAGCAACTACATTCCGACTTAGAAGTCTTGGTTAAGCTTTGAGTAATTGTGTTCCTATGTGAAGTGTTGGATTTAAGTGAACCTAAGCCTCACCTGGCTCACTAGCAGCTCCATCCAAGGGAGGTCAGGGACAGCTGTCTTTAAGAATGCTGTGAGACATGCACGAGTCCTCCTTACAGCTGGGAAAGCTGGGATAAGTAAGAAGTATGCTCAAGTCCATGCAGCGAGTCAGTAACAAGCTGGCATTACAGATTCCTGGATCTTAGCCATGTGCTCTGCCCATGGGAACCCAGTGCAAGGAAACTACTGTACAGAATCATTCCCTTTTCCATGTAATAATTTTTTACCAAAAAAAAAAAAGTACAGCTACTAATAAACTGTGTACACAATTTCTTATTTGACAACGAAAGAGTCCTGCAGTAAAACAATCTGTTCTATTGTATCTTGACCCTGCAAAAAATTATTTCCAGCTTTGATTCTTTGATGTCTTAAAGCTTTTAAGAGAAAGATGAAGATTCAGTTAAACAATGCTGCAATCAGTACCCTTTGTATTAACCACAATGATATGTTACATTTTCTAGTTTAAGCAGTGCTTATGCTACCCAATTTGGCAATCAAAACAGAAACCTTGAAGCCAAGAATTCACAGATCTTGAGGGGAAAAAAAAAAGCCAGACAATTTCAGTTTTAACAGAACAAGCCTTGTAACATGCTATGAAGAGTTCAGAGATTTCAATTCTGTGAATATCTGTTATTGACATTTCAAACAAAAGCCCTCTAGTTCTTAGGCTTGCCCAGCCCATGATGTAGCAGATCAGACAAATCCTGCACAGCAAGGAAAAAACTCTCCTCAAAACACAGCTTAATAACGGAAATGAAACATTTGCAATTTGCTTTATGAATGCAGCAGAGAGATATCACTAAAATAATGTTTCCAAAGAACCTGGGACTTTAACACAGCTATGGAAAAGGTCAGCTTCCTAAACTTAGGGGCTTGTTTGAGCCATCTGCCTCACACTGGATCCTTATTTTACCATGGTCAACAAAGCTTTTAACATACCAGGTGAGATAGAACACCATCAGCTTGTTCCATCACATGATGGAACAAGACAGCCAATGGATCCTGTTGTTACAGACAGACAATACTGTATGAAGAAGGCTTATTTTTAATGGCAGAATCAAATTGGACACTACTGGCTAACCTGGAGCAAGATCTACATTTTTTTCCTTCTGGAGTTTTTAATTTTCTCTTGAACCAGAAACATTCCTTCTAATCAGTTAAATCCAAGAGTACTACAGAGAGCTCAGTTCTTTAGGCATGCTCTGCACCAGGAGGGGTCGGTTCTACATCCAGTTAAAACCGAAGAGTTGATGTTTTCCAAGGGCAGGAGTTCTTCACTGGTCACCTAGTCGGAAACCTTGGCCCCAGTTGTGCCTTCCACCACCCTGCTGATCTTCTGCAGCTCTTCTCATGCTGGCAGGAGGAACACCAAACCCCGACACTCCCCCTCTCCTATTTGGCAGCCAACGGTAACTAGGACAAACCAGAAGAGGAGTTACAGAAACAGCTGTACCCTGGGAGTAAATGACAGACTACTTTTCCATGCACTTCCTTTTAGCTGACAGACTTTGCAATAAAACTGGCTTTTCACAGTAGAACTTCAGAGAATCCTGTCCAAATCTAAGCCCTCAGCACATTGAGAAATAGGAATACTGGGGAAATTCCATTTCTGGGATATGTATGGAATCAAGAGAATTGCACATATCCAACAAGACTGATGGCACTTTCAGAGCTGTTACCACCTTGAAAGACATTTTTAAAAACAATCTTCTCTTCTAATCCTTATAGAAAATTAGGTTTACTAGACAGGCTTGCAAACATAGAATTAGAATATAAGCTTCCCTACTGATTAAAATCTGTACACAAAGTATAACTGTAATTCAACAGTTTATGCTATGAAGAGGGTTAACTGAGTTTCTAACAGAAGTTTTATAGAGAAAGTTTCTAACTAAAGTTTGATAGATTTACAGCCCAAAAGGATGAGGACAAGGACAACTGAAGCTAAAAACTTAGGCTTCTGATTGTAGTATTTCAATGCCAAAACAATGAACACATTACAAGAAAAAGCACTTCAGACTTACAGTCTCAGTTAAGGTGACTGGTACAGACTGCAAAGCAGAATCATATTATAGTCCTGAACAAGTCTACAACTGACTCCTATTATTGTTAGACGTTGCTGAACTGGTAGCTACTGTAATGATACATGGGAACACAGAAAAAAGATGACTGACAGGATAAAACTTTTTTTTTTAATACCATCTGATAATTGTTAGGGAGTTCTCTTTATTGCAGCTCAATTCACTAGAAGAACTATGACTTTCACTTTTAAGAGTGGGCAAAGGACATAAGTCATCCAGAGGGGTAACAGAGAACTCTCACATGGACCGTTTAAAAGAAACTCAACATTTCTGATGACTCATCAGCTCAGTCAATATGACAGTCTAAAGCAGGTTGATTTAGCAAAGTATTTTACACTTTAAAATCCCAGCAAATATATGTCTGATGAATCATACAAAAAATTGGACCAAACAAACAGTGAGGTAAAGAATAAGGTCACTTACAGGAACTGAGGTGTGGACAGAAAATTCCTTCCTCCCAAATCCACTGGATATTTAAACATTAAGAAGAAATACAGGTGTCCAACCAGATTTCCTATCAGCTCATTGATGACTCTGTAAAGCAAAAAAAAAAAAAGAACTGTTTTACATGCTGTCTTCTCCGAAAATAAGTGATCACCTTGTGTTCACCTGCCACGGGCATTGCCAGGGCTGTGAGACACAAAAAATTTCCCTTCTCTCAGCATTTTGCAGCCAATTCTTTAGAAGGGCCAACTTTCTGTGCCAACACTTCCAAGCCTTCTCTACAGCCTGTACTGAAAATGCAATTAAATACTTATTTACATCAGGGAATTAGACCGTACAGCTATTAGTGCCTAAAATAATAGTCTGCAGAGCTAGAGAAGTTACTGCTGTTTTCACTGGACAACCTGTCTCCTGCTGTACTGAGCTGTTTTGTTCCCAATTTTACAAAAACACAGCTGACTGGAGGCCCTTGAGTATCTTCTGTCATGCATAGAAACAGCAGGTATCTAACAGCAAGCAGTTCTCACAAGTGACGGATGAGTCAGTAGGAGGCACAGCCAGAACAGGGAATTTGGTTCTGCTGTGCTATCTCCTCCTTTTATAAA
The DNA here is from genome assembly GCF_003984885.1 of Neopelma chrysocephalum. Classification (NCBI taxonomy): domain Eukaryota; kingdom Metazoa; phylum Chordata; class Aves; order Passeriformes; family Pipridae; genus Neopelma; species Neopelma chrysocephalum. The sequence continues at coordinate 5,783,435 of NW_020897725.1, forward strand.
TCAACCTCAAACTTGTTATTGTCACTAATTGTGTTACAGCGGCACCAAGAGGCCCCAGCCAATGCAGGGCACCAATGAGACACAGAGAGGGGATTTCTGCATCATGGAGCTTACTCAAAGAAACCCAAGACAGACCAAAGACTTCATCAAGTGCTAATATGGCACTCTGTGGACTTATTCCCATTTTCCCTTGTTTCACAAACTGAAAAAAAATCAGGATAGACAAGACTGGGAGGGAAAGAAGTAACAGCACTGTCAGAGGCAAGCTAACTTTGTTTCTAAAACCAGTAATGATTGCTAGTCACGTGAATGACATCTTTCTTTACTGTGTGTTACTTTTTTAGCATGGAAAAGGCCTAAGGCATACAGTCACTAGAAAATAAAACAAACTTATTACTTTCCCTTCATCTAGATTCTCTAGTTCTCACATGCACACCTCCTCTTTGCTTTTATCTTAAATCATCACCATGTGACACTAGGCATTATCAGTCACATTATATGGTTTTAAGCTTATTGGAATATTACTTCTAAATTCAGCAGCAAGTTAAATAGCTCTAAAAGCTTTTATAACTTCAAATTGGCCATAGAAGTAAATACATACGATCCACCAATGATGTAGTTGAATCCCAGAATAACCCATGGAAGGTAACAGGCCTGAAAAGGAATGCAGTGAAGTTTTAAGTACAAGTTAAGGATGTAAACCTGCTCTCAACTTCCCACTGCACTAATGAGCATGATCATAATCTCAGCGGGTTAGGTATTACACAAATCCTGATCTATTAACTGAAAGAGATTCAACCTACAAGGGAAGATACTCCAAACTGAGTGAAGACTAACATTTTTAGACAAAACATACTCATTTAAACATTAAAAGTAGACATGCGTTTTGCACCCCATGTTCCACAGCATGCTTGCATCTGGAACAAAGTCCTAAAGTTTCCGACTTTGAAACGGACTTGAAACAATGATCATAAGAGTTTCCACTACAAGACCTGGCAGAAACAGACAAGGTCACCCAGTAAACAACAATTTAAAGTATCAGCATTTTGTCACTACATTCAGCTTTTATCCAGGCTAATGTTTATCAGGAATTTTTTCTTTTCAGAACGATGAATTTCAGTTATCAGGACATCTTTTCAGTAAAGCCACACTGAGTGACACCACATGGAAAACCACGAAGAAATCTGTCTTTGCCGCATCTCAAAGAGTATACAGCTATGTAAAAGTGTGGAACATCTTTAATAAGAGAAAATATTTATATTTTGCCCCTCACACCCTACATATGCATCTTATGGGCAGGAACCTTTCCAATATCCTGCCTGACATACCTTAAATCTTGTTCCAAACCAAAACGATACAATCATGTCTCTGTTCAGCTGGGCCCACACATAAAGTACTGACATGATGAGTGGAATCATCAGCAACTGCAATGTTAAGAAAGAAATAAAAAAGGCAAACAGTTACAAACACTTTCACAGACACTAAAGAAACTTAGGCAGCAGGAGCTATAAGCTTCAAAAGTGGCTTGTAAGCATGATACGTCAGTAAAGTCTTTACAGACTGCCCCAGAATCTTTGCCACCACGTGTCATGGATCTGTAAAAAAGCCATTGAGAAAGCTAAGGAGGAGAACCTATTTGGGTCATTCACTTTTGCAAGACCATGCCAAAGCAAAGGGCTCCAACTTGCACCAAGTGAAAGAGCAGCTGTGGAGAACTCCTTTGCTCCCAGCTGCCTGGTAGGACACCTACAGCAGAGCCAGCCATGGACCAGTGCCACAATCATTTCCAGGGCACTAACCCAAACAGTTACTCCACTGAACTGCCACCTATGAGCAAGCCCAGAAGGAAGGGGCACCCGTAAATCACCATTTCAGGGCACCACAGCCAGCATTGACAAAGCTGCCTCGGTGTAGTGGTTTGAACCAGGTTTTCCCCCTGAAACTAAGAAAGTGGTAACCCCCAGGGGGTGGTGACCCTTGGGGCTTGACCAATCAGTGCTCCTGCAAAATATAAACATATCTCTGGAGACTGGAAGAGAAGCAGTGGTTCTTGTTGTGAGAAGAAGAGGTGGCCATGTTGTAGAGGCCACGAGGAGAAGGGGCTCCGGCCCCTTAGGGGGCTCTGCCCCCCCCAGCCCCCGGTTGGGGGGCTGCAGGGACTCAGAACTGGGCTGAGTGCCTGTGGCTAAGAGCTGGGAGAATTTCTCCCGGTAGGCAGCCTTGGGAGACGCTGGGAGCAGACGGAGCAGCAGTAGACACAGCAGCGTCCGAAGAGCAGTGGCAAAGAGCCAACTGATAAGGACCAAAAGGAGCAACACAAGCCGGTATGCTGCATGGAAGACACAGAGATGTCTGAAGAGAAGGAAGAAGCAGCAGCAGGAGTAGAACCGAGCCAGCAGCAGGAACAGAGTTTTGGAGGGTAAGAACTGGACAAACCAAAACCCCCAAACTCGCTAGAAACCCCTCCGAGAAAGAGGAGGGGGTGGTGGACTGAGAGGAGTCCTAAAGTGCAGTATGCACTGCTGAGAGGAGCTAGGAAGCTCATGGCCTCTTGAGAGATAAGCCAGGACGGCCGAAGGAATGTGTGTGTGGGGGGGGTGACCTTGGCCCCCCCCTGCTCCAGCTTCAGAGAAGCTGGCAGCCATCTTTGAGGCAGAGCATGGGAGCTCTGCACAGGGGCTTGATTTCCCCTGAGGATACCAGACCGTCACGGAGACCCCGGTGCTTCGTGATATGACCATGGTGTAGCGGCCGTGTCTGGGGTTACGCAGCCCATGGAAAGACCCCTTGTTTGGAGACGGGGGCCGAGAGAGACTTGGAAACCTCCCTCGTGTGTGCTGGCAGAGAGCCAGCAACTGTTTCTGGTGGAAGAGAAGAAGAGAGCCTGCTGCCTAGAGAGGAAGACCTGCTGCTCACAGACTGGAAGGGGTCTTTTCTTCTTCTTCTCTCCTGGACTTTTATTTGGAGAGAGAAGAGATTTGGCCCACTGTAAATATTATTGTCATGGTAGAGATAGATATAGAGTTAAGATTGTTTGTAATGTATTATAGTATTTATTTATGTGTATAGTCTTTGTAATATATTCCTTCCCCCATATTGAGTCTCGTGTTTTTGTCTGGAAAACCCATCTCACATGGGGTTGAGATGTGGGTGGGGGGCTAGGAATAGGAATTGGATTTTGGGCCTTACTGAAACCATGACACTCGGTAGAGCTTGGAGTTAACCCGCACTCCACGCCAGGAGGTGAGACTGTTTCAAACGCTTCCTTACTGTGACTGTATATTAGCTGATTGGACTATTTCTAGTGAAAGAAATACAAAGCACTATTTAGCTATCTGATGATTTCTGAAGGCAGACTGCACCAGCAACATTTCCATGAACTGGCTGAATGCTACAAACCAGCTCCTGTGTTTAAAAGAGGTTAAAACTCATCCCTTAACGGGAGCTTCTATCCAACAGGTTCCACATTAACGCTGGCACACCCCCACCAGCCCAGCCTTCCACAAGCCCCACGCAGCAGCACTCTGACTCACCACATGAGCACCTTAGGGTCTTTAGTAAAACTCTTTTCATTTTACTGGAAAAACAAAGCAATATCTAATTTCTGAAAGCATTTGACATAGGAATAGTGCCAGCTATCCTACTCTATCTTCTCAATTTCAAGTAAGGCCACTAAACACAATCAAAAAAACCCCCATTTTTTTTAAGAAAACCATGTTTGTACATCAAACAACTGATTCTCTTTTAAGCAATAGTTTGTATCCAGTTTAAAAAAACCCAAACATTTTAAGTACCTATTTTAAAATGTACAAATCAACACAATCAGTCTAAAATTCATACAATGTATGGGTGACTGCAGCATGCTTTTGTAAAATTTTGAGATGTCTTCCCCACGGCAAAGAAAGTTTTAAGTGCAAAGTTATAGACAGCCCTTAACAGAACTCAGTCCTGACTAGAGATTTTTGGTTTTGTCTACCAGGGGAGCCTGATAAGTGATCCAATAAATGCTAAAATAATTTTGTACAAAATACTACAGATACTGGTGCAGGCTTTAGGTGCTGGGGACAGATAAAGATAAGGAGAGAACAGCAGAGGCAGGCTGAAGATACTGATACTCTGCTGTGCCCAAGACACACTTCCCAATTTTCCCCTTTAATATCTGGGGTGATAAGAACTACCTCATCGAAAATTTACACCACTATCTTAATCATTCTTGTGAGGATTTTGCACTTCACAGTTCTGATCTCAATCTGAAGCTGCGTTTTTCATAAAAAGATCTTCCATTGGCAAGTAAAAGGTACACTAAATTTGAGAAGATGAATGAACCCAAGAATCATTTTTAAATAAAAAAGTAAGAATGGAGATCCACTTTCATTAAGGGAAACAGCGCAGAGGTGACATCTTGTGTCCATTTTAGTAAAAGGCTGAACACTTCCTGACTGCACAATGAGTCAATTTTAATTCCTGGATTCCCTAACTGGGTTAGGTGTGACAGTCAGATCCAGGCTTAAGCCATCAGCTGAGGCTAACCTGAACTAAAAAATTAACAGCACACACAGCAGTCCATTCTGATATAAACTGAACCAGCCTAGCTTAACATTGTTCTGCAGTTAAGTCGATAATGATCTCTATAAAGTTATTAAGTAGTCATAAAGTTCCTCAAAATTATTATTTAAGAAAGGGCACCGCACTTACCTGCATGTCCATTGCCAGGCCAGTTATCTGTCATTGCACCGTTAAGGAAAATACAGCAAAACCTGACAGACTAAGACAATAAAAAGAAGGTGCAGACACACTGAACACACATGTAAAGGCCTTTAATGTTTAAAATAGTACTACACAGGAACACTGTTTTAAGTTAAACACTGAGTAAAAAAATAAAAACATCCAATGATCAAGAGACTTACACACTTAGTTTCAATAATTGCCTTTTGGTAGCCTTTCAAGCTCCCACCTCCAGTCATTACCCTGAGGGGTGAGGGATGCACTGGCCTTTCCTCCCTGATGGAAACTGGCTAACTACAAACTCAATCAGCCCTTGCTTGCATAAGAGCACATTACAAGTTTAACCACTGGATTCTTTCATTTCTTCAACATTGAAATTTTGGGTTTCTAGCTAAATAAATATCAGGTCATAAGAAAACCCAAATACATTGCCAATGAGTCATAGAAAAGAAATAATTTCTTGAAGTGCATCAATGCAGGCTTTTAATACTCCTCTCCCACCCTGGAGCCCAAAGGATCTGTTGTAGTGACTGCTGAGTAGAAACAATCACTGAGGGATTTTGCTATGATCAGAATGCTTTTAGCAGTTCATGAGTACACATAAAATTACACCCACCCTTTTCCCAGACCATGGATCCAGGTTGCTCCTTACATCATATAGGGAACAAGCAACTGGAAGCTTTTAAATGACCAGTCTGAAAGTCAAGTCACAATTAGATTCATTCTAATATCTCACAGTCAACAACCTGCAATCATAAAGAAAACCCTTGTCTTTGTAACAACATAACTAACAGCACATTGTTACTGCTGTGGCTCAACAGGACCAGCAGGAATAGCAATTCCCTCCACAGAGTGGAATGCAACTGGAGATAATCTATTGGTAAGGCATTTCTACACACTAGCTCTCCTGACTATATCTGGTTCGCCCTGATGTCATTGCTCCCTTTTTTCCACATGCTGTGCCACTACAAATTGCTACAAGGAAGCAGCAACAGCACAGACAGAACGGGAGCATCTCCAAGGATGGAGGTTCCACAGTCTTGTCAGTGTTTGACAAGGGGGTCTTTCTTACATTTAAATGGAATTTCTTGTGCTTCATTTTGTGGAATTGGTGTCCAGCTACAGAGTCCTTAGCACAGAAAAGACATGGACGTCTTGGAGTGGGTCTGGAGAAGGCCCACAAAAATTATCAGAGGATGGAACACCTCTCTTATAGGGAAAGGCTGAGAGAGTTGGGGACAGAGCATTTTGTAAGGCCTGTTGCAATAAGAAAAGGGGTAATGGTTTAAACTAAAAGAAGGTTGATTTAGATTAGATATAAGGAAGAAAATTTTTACAATGAGAGTGGTGAAACACTGACAGAGGTTGCCCAAAGAGGTGGTGGATGTTCCATCCCTGGAAACATTCAATGTCAGGTTACAGGGCTCTGAGCAACCTGATCTAGTTGAAGATCTCCCTGCTCACTGTAGGGAGGTTGGACTAAGGACCTTTCAATCCAAAATACATATGATTCTATGATAAAACACTCCAGGCTGCACAAGCCCAGCTCTCCCAGCTTCTTCTCATGTGACAGATGCTCCAACCCTTTCATCATCTTCATGACCTCTCACTGGACTCACTCCATTATGTCCATGTCTCTCTTGTACTTGGGAACCTGGAGCCGGATGCAGCCCCCCATGTATCTCTCAAAGGCTGAGCAGAGAAGAGCAATCACCTGCCTCAACCTGGGGGCAATGCTCTGCCTAACACAGCCCAGGATGCTGGTGGCCACCTTTGCCATAAAGGCACGTTCCTGGCTCATGGTCAGCTCGGTGTTCAGCAGGACACCCAGGGCCTTTCCAGGAAGATACTCTGCAGACTGTCAGTCTCCAGTCTGCTCTGGTGCCTGAGGCTGCTCCTTGCCAAGAGCAGGGCTCTGCAATTCCCTTTGCAGAGCTTAATTCCTGAGCAGCCCATTTCTACAGCCTCTAAAAATCCCTGAATGGTAGAACAACTACCTGGTTTATCAACAAGTCCTCCTAGTTTTGTATTCAAGATCTAAAATAAAATTCAGATAGAACAGCACATGGAAAAAGTGTTTCCCAGCATTCTCAAACCAACAAGCCCATATTTTTCAGGAAGTTGGCTCAGTTCAGGTATTACAACACTGCTTTCACAGATGACTTTTACCCAGCATGTAAAGGATCTCTCCATGAGGTACCTGAATTTCAGGGAGTGGCAGTGATCAGTCCTATTTGCACATAGCAGCTTGAACACACTAAATTCACTCAGCTCACACAGCAACCCACAAAAGCAGCTCAGTGAAGTGATACAGAGAACACCACAGAAGCACGAGCAACACACAACATGAGCTGAGCTTTATGTAAGCAGAATTCTAGTCCCCAGATTACATACCCCTATCAGCACATTTATTAGTGTTCTCCCTGCAAGCCACTACCTTTCCAGGAAGATTACACACTTACAAACTCGCCTGTGAACATTTGCTACATTCCAAAACTGTTCCTTGATAAAACTCGGTCTTTGAACATACTTAAGGCAGAAACAGGAGAACCAAAATATTCTCAAATTTGATGATGAGCAGAAGGATACAACAATGCAGATCCAGTTAAACAGCAGCATGAACATGTAATCTGCTGGCCTTCCATCAAAAGCACCTGTAAACAAAAAAATTATTAGGAATGGTAATGAAATTTTGATAAGAAATTAAGACAACTTTTTTTTTTACTTTTTGGAGTCTAAGAACAGCTTAGTTATTAACAGTTGCTTTACATGCAGTCTGTGGTTTACAATTTATTTTTTTTTAATTTTAAAAAGCCTTAGAATAGCACAACCTACAGACTGAAAAATAAGACAGCCTACTGCAGTGTCTATGCTTAAAAAGAACACATTGATTCTGGAGATAAGTGGTTTTAACTACATAAGCCTTCAAAATGGAGTTAGATCTCATCCTTCATATGAAACTGCCAGTCAGAAAGACAGAATAAGAAAATACACGTGCACAGCAAAGGCAGAGACATTAAGCACAATGACTGAGTCATGTGAAAAACAGCCCTTACTTAGGCAAATTGCAACCTCTTTGCATCATCTAGTCAGACTCGAGATATGACAGTTTTTACACTCCAGAAAAAAAATAGCATCCATGACAAGGAAGGTACACATTTGCAGCACATTCTGTTCCTTCTTCTAAGCTAATTTCCCATTTCAAATGTGTCAGTTTTTTGAGGACAGTGGAAACAAACAAACAAACAAAAAAAAGCAACATTCCCTGCAAGTCATACTAAACAAAATTATCTTTAGATGCCCAGTTGGGTTTGTGACCTGGCAGAGGCAAGAGTTAAAAAACAACCCCTGTAACAACTCCTTGCAAACATGAAAATTTGAGGCTCTCACTCTGGCAAAGTGTGGTAAAAAGCTTACACAGACCTTGACACCTGTGCAAGACTCCCATCAACTTTCATAGAGTCCCAGGCAGGCAAGGAAAGCCTGAGAATGTTGTTGAAAAAGACCCAGACCAGTGACAAACAGTGCACCACAGACAAGCTGAATTACATGCTCATAATTAAACATCAAAAGGCCTAGGAAGAAGGCCATTGCTTCATGTTAGCACTATTTGGCTGCCTACAAGTATTTTACATGTCCCAAAAAAATGTAAAGGAAGAAAACCTATTTTTAAGCAATAGCTTTTTAGAATAGCCTATGTAAAACAAAATTACTAAAATAACAATTTTAAGTTTATTATTTAAGCTCAGCCATGCAAATTACATGACAGGAAAAAAAACCACTTAGAAAAATATATTGGAAAGTTTTAAAGTTGAAGAAATGCATAAACTGAAGTTTTCTCCTTACTGTTGCTATACAACAAACAAATAGAAACAAGAAAAGAGAAGAAGCTGACTAAGGTTGCAGAAACACCAGCTCAGGAAACCCTCCAGAATACGAAGAAATCAAAGCTCTTATTATGCCCTTAAGTTTTTTCACTTCTCGTTATCTAGGAGACTGCTAACAAGAATATTAGACAAGCTATTTAAGTTGACTTTTCAATGAATATCTAAGAAAACTGAACTAGAGATGCCAGAAAGCTCAGAACAGCTATAGGTTGAGCTCTATTCCACTGGGTCCTTCTGTAAGGCCCAGGGTATAATCCAGTCATCCGGAAAGAGCTGCAGACTCATAATCTCATCATTCATACTGTTGGAGAGTGAACTCTTCATATTCTGCTTTCTATGTTGATATTTGTTATGTTTGTCACCAACCCAAACAAAACAAAAACATATCAATCTCCCTTTCCTCGGGAAGCTACAGGTCAGCTTGTTACAAAAGCACAAGCACAGTACAAACCCATATGGATATTTTTGACAACTAAATTTGAAGCTGGCATGCAGCACCAGTGTGTGCTCAAAAAAAATGTACAGTGCTGAAAATAGAAGTTTCACTTCCTCAGTTTCACAGACAAAAGGAGGCAGAGACCAAAACTGATTTCCACCTGCAAACATTATCAGCAACTTATATACCTCCCACATGTAGAAGGATTCCAACCTTTTTCACAGAAAGAAGGGCCAATCTAAACAACAACTTAATTTATAACCAGAAAAATGACTGTAATAAAAAAAATGCATTGGTTCAAACAACAACACAGCTGACTTTCCAGTTTCAAAATTCATATGTGTTGCACAGCTGGAATTTACTGCTAAAAGAATTTACTTCCTTTCCTGAGACCTGTGCCACAGCAGAGACAACTTCAGAATTTTCTAAGTGTATGTGCATTCAGTGACATCTTAATTTGCATCTATTAACCAGGAACTCTTCCTACACCTGGCTTTGCCTGGTAGAATGTTTGAACTGCCACTCTCACATGTTCATAATCTATTGCAGAAAGGCTCAAAGAGGAGGAACCATTTCTAGCTGTAGAACTACTACTTTCTTTCACTAAGAAAACAACCAAATACAATCTGGCACCACTCCTCCCTTTCCCTGCTACTCTTCTTAAGACTTAAATGGGGTTCCACAGTAGTCTCTGGATGGCAGGTCTACCAGGGATCTCTTTACTGTGGGACTTCCCAAACATCACCTTGCAATGCATTCCCCCTTACACCATCAGTTCTAAGACTCCATTAGAATTATACTGAAATTCTTGTTCACAAAGGCTTCTGGGAGGAGCTTGGCTTTGAAAAAACTTTTATTTCTTAATTCAACTAAAACAATTTTTGTCTAGCTTTAATGAACTGTGCAGTGCAAAATAAAACTAGTTTTGAAGCTACCTTGCAACAACAATCACTTTTTTTGAGAGAAATGATCCATTATCTGATCTCCTTTCTTCCACTGAATTTTTCTCCTTAACTAAAAATCCTATTAGTCCCTTAACTTTTCCATGTATCTGTTTGGAAGAATGGTACATTTCATTTGTAGAAGGTATGTCTCAATTTAACACAAACCAGAAAATAACACAAGAAAGCATCCCTAATAAAAAGAGGAAAAGCTGATGTTATTTTCTCCCAATGGATATACCCTTTATTACATATGCTTTAACATCCTCCTGTGTCAGAGGACACCAGAAACAAGAAAACAGAGGTAATATCATTTAGTCTGTCTCACTCCCTGAAATCCAACAACTAAAAGCACCAGGCCCTCCTACTAAAACAAGTATCAAGTTCAGATCCTAAATGGCCAAGGGAAGGCACCAGTCCCAGAAAATCAGTTTTCGGAGCAGTTTCACACCAACCAACATAAGCTGGTACAGAGACGAGCCACCTTTATCAGCTTCAGGTAGAGTTCAACACATGCATAAAAATTAATAGGTAACATACCTGTTTCTAATCGTGATGAATATTGATACAAGAAATACAAATTCACCAAGTAGAGAAATCCTGTTCCGGGTCCCACTGGGAAGAAGAAAGTTGCCGTTATCGGCCGCCAGATCTGTCCAAATAAAAAGAGAAAGATGTATTTATATACTGTAGAATGAACTCATATGCACAGGCTTTTTGTTTCCATTCATTTTCGATTACTTGGAAGATCAAGGAAAGATTAAAAACAGTCCAAGCATCAATTCCTGATGCTTGAGCAGCTTTCACAGGTATGGGGTTTTTTTTAATCTGATAAGCAAAACTGTTAAGATTACAACAGAAATCACACAAAGTTTCCCAGATTGCTTTCATTACAGCTTTGCAGTACTGACTCTTTACTGCAGTGCAAAAGGATGCTACGCTGTTCTAAAAGCATCCACACAAACTCCATTCTTCCCTGTTGAACAGAGGCCAAGCAACTCACACAACAGTCTTTAGTGTACCATTCCAGACAGCACATGCTGCTCTGAGCATTTTAGACCTGCTATAGAGTCTCCCAACAATCAATAGTGGGCACAGCCAACTGCATGGCAGCACGTAGCAAGGACAGAAAGTGGCCATTCATAATTGAGCTCCCTAAGCAGCAACAGTTCCAAACAGAGTATTAGGATCCTGAACATCACAGTACCAGGAGAAATAACAAAACTAGAGGGAAAACAGTCATCTAAGCTATTAAATTTTGGGGACGATACATGGATGGCCCCTCCTAGAGCCATCTTTTAAACTTTTTTTTCACACTCAGCCTTTTGCACTGAAGATATAATGAGCAAATATAATAGAAATGTAAAGGTCAAGATCTTCCCTATTCCTTCATCTTCTGTTCATCCGAGTCCTTTCCCACTACACACCTGCACAACAAAACACTGAACTTGTAGCATCACAATGCAAGGAAAAATACTATGTCCAGCTTGTGAATACTTCTGACATTGCTAATGCACTCTACATCTGACACCTGGGGTTTTAGTTGTTAGTTTGTGTGACCCGTACCTACGCACAGAAGCTGACAATCCCAAGCAGAAGCTTTTTCAAATTCCAAGCCAGAAGGTGCAAAAGATGCACTTTTTTACAGAATCACAGAATGGGTCAGGTCAGAAGGGACCACACCAGGTCATCTGGTCCAACCTCCCTGCTCAAGCAGTGTCATCCTGAGCACAGTGCACAGGATTGCATCCAGACAGTTCTTGAATACCTCCAGCGAGGGAGACTCCATAACCTCTCTGGACAATCCGTTCCAGCGTCCAGTCACTCACACAGTAAAGTTGTTCTTTCTTCCTCACGTTCAGGTAGAACTTCACGTGCATCAGTTTCTGACCATTGCCTCTTGTCCTATTGCATGTCACCAAGAAGAGTCTGGCTCCATCCTTTGACACCTCCCTCTAGATATTTATACATATTGATAAGGCCCCCCTCAGTTGCCTCTTCTTGAGGCTGAGCAGGTCCAGCTCCTTCAGCCTTTCCCCATAAGAGGGATGCTCCAGTCCCTTAATCTTCTTTGTTGCCCTCCACTGGACCCGCTCCAGGAGCTCCATGTCTCTCCCATAGTCCCGAGTCCCCAGAGCCACCCGCGGTTTGGGATGTTTGCACAGCTGACTGTCACCTCTGCTCCTGGAGTCACACCCACACGGTCACACAGAGTCACCTGAAGCCACAGCCACGGGTTTTGTGGTCACAGAGTGCCTTGGCACAACAACCAGCGCCAGCCAGAACAACTCCCACAAAAAAATTAGGGAACGACACACCAGAATGAGACACAAGACGAACTGCGGGGCTGCCAGGAGCCACAGCCCTCTGTCACTGTCACTCTGGCAGGGTCAGGCACCGCCGCCCGGGCCCTGTGAGCACAGCACGGGCTAAACCCGGGCCCTTAACCCTGCACGGGTTAAGCGAGAAGGAGGGCTCGGCTCCCGCCGGAGGGGCTCTGGCCGCCCCGGTGACCCCCGAGCGCTGTTCTGGTGCGAGGCCGCAGGGCCCGGGGAGAGCGCCGGCCCCGCCCGCAGCCCCGGCGCAGCCTTGCACTACAACTCCCAGAAGGCCGAGCGCGCGCCGAGCCCCGCTGCCCTATGGCGTGGGCGCCGCGGGGCACGCCGGGAGCGGTAGTGCGGCCTGTACCTGGAAGCGGTGGATGAAGGCGTCGGGCCAGAGGAAGAGGCTGACGGGGCTGACGAGGCCCAGCTTGCCCACGAGCGGCACCGCGATGGAACCGGCGAACCAGTAGCGGGTGATCAGCGGGATGCTCCGGAACCAGTCCCCCAGGTCCGACATGTCGCCGCCGCGCCCGGCCGTCGCCGCCGCTGCCGCTAAGGCCTCGCCACGAACCGGCCGCTGAGGGAAAGGCGAGACCAGGGTCCGGCTGAGCCGCCGCCGCTGCCTCTCGGGCACCGAGGGAGCCCCGAGCCAGACGTGGCGCCACCGAATTCGGCCGAGCCGCCGCCGCCGCTTCCGGCCCCGCCCCGGCCGCCCGCAGTCCCGCCCCGGCCTCCCGCAGTCCCGCCCCGGGGGTGGAGCGGGAACGATCCGGGTGACGGTGCCACGGGGTCCGCCAGTGGGCCCGCCTGGAGCGGTGCTTATGAGGCGGGGGGGCAAGAGGAAACCGGCAGCCAGTCCCGCTGGAAAAGCCGTGTTCTGAGTGACCCCGCGCACTGCGTTATAAACAGCTTTGCCTGCGGGAACGCGACGTTTTCACTCCACTTTACTCACTGCGCAGGGCTGACTGCGCTCCGCTCCCCAACCGCGCGAGGAGAACTACAACTCCCGGCAGCCCCCGCGGCCGCCGGTGGGGCTGTTCCATTTCCCGGCAGGCCGATACTTGCGGGAGGGAGTTTCCGCCCCCGTTCCCGCTGCCCTCTGTTGAGTGAAGCGGGGGCGGGCTGTACCACTCGCGGGGCGTCCCCCGGCGCGGGCGGTGGGCGGAGCTCCGCCGGAGCGCGCCAGCGGCGGCGCCGGGCGGGGATGGAGCGCTGCGACTTGGGCGGGCGGCGGAGCGGCCCCGTGTGGGCCCGCAGGACCGGGCCCGCGGCACCGCGGGGGTAACGGGGCAGGGCCGGGCCGGGCCGGGCCGGGCTGGGCCGGGCCGGGCCGGGCCGGGCAGAGGGGAGCGGCAGCCCCAGGGGAGGGGGCGGACGGGGCACGGTCGGCCCGGGCCCGTCTGAGCCTCTGCGGGCTGGATGGAGGGGCAGCTCGGAGATGCCCGGGTGGAACGCGGGGGAACACGTTCCCCTTGAATCATGGAATTGTCAGGGTTGTAAGGGACCTCTGGAGATCATCCAGAGCAGGTGACACAGGAACGCGTCCAGGTGGGTTTTGAATGTCTCCAGAGAGAGAGACTCCACGCCCTCCCTGGGCAGCCTGTTCCAGTGCTCAGGGTAAAGAAGTTCTTCCTCATGTTTAGGTGATACTTCCTGTGTTTTGGTTTATGGCCATTGCTCCTCCTCCTGTCGCTGGGCACCACCACCGAAAAGAGTCTGGCACCATCCTCTTGGCACCGCCTTTGAGATGTTTATTGCACTGATGAGATCCCCTCCTGAAGGCAGAGCAGGTCCCCCAGGAGGCTGTGAAACCCCCGTGCTCAGGCTGCTCACAGCTTGGCTGAGCACTTACCTCAGTTTAGGACTTCAGTTTGTTTGTACTGAATGAAATGTCAAGGGGAATTCCCAGAGTTTAATCACAGTATGGTATACCTGGTGGCCTAGTGGTTAGCATGCGGGACTCTCACCGCTGCGACCCAGGTTCAAATCCCAGTCCCCCGGGCAGATGGAGCTCGTTAGCCCTGTAAGGCCATCCATCTATGAGAAGGTCACTCTAAACAAACCTACGTCCTGAGGACCTCACTGCCATTGTCCAAACTTGCTTGGCCTCGGCAGATGAACCTTAGGATTAAAGGGTGGGCTCAGTTCAGCGCATGCTGTGTCTCACCTAAAAAAATCCATTGCGCAGGCTGGAAAGGTAAAAGACCTTTCCCAAAATCTTCGTTCGCAAAGATGGGCCATTATATATACAATGAAAACACTGCCTGGTCCAAGCTAAAGAGCAGCAGCATGTATGCTGCTTTGAGTGTATGCTGCTTTGAGTGCCTCTGCCCTGGGGACTCTGGATGCAACCCTGTGAACTCCTAACTCTGTTCTCCCGAGTCTGTTTAGTAGCAGAGGAACTTTTGAAAGGCAGAGAGTGGCATAGAGAAGGTCGTGGGAGATGCTGTAACTGCACTGATAAGTACTCAGGTTTCAGGGTGGTTTTAGAAGCAGAAGTCATACTTCACTTGTCATAAAAACCCCCACATCACTAGTTGTCAATTATAATTTAAAATACCTTATCTTTCTAGTTTCAATTTTATGGCCCTTTTATTGTAGAAAAGAATGGGCTTAACAGTGATGTACAATTAGTTTTGTCTCTAGTCTGTACCATGGCTGTATGGCCCTTCTTCTGGTGTTCACTCAGACTTTGTATCATACCTCCACAGCTGCATGTGCATGCTGGGTGGCATATTCTGTGTCTTAGAGAGGTGACAGCATCTTACATAGCCACAGTCACAACATCCAGACAGTGCTCTGCAGTCCTTAATCAGCCTGCCAATGTCCTGCAAAGTTTTAGATGTTTAGTTTGACTCTGAATTTATATCTAAGTGATGATAGAAAATAAATTGTTTGCTTAGTAAGCTTAATAAATCCAGGAATAGCAGATCTCCCAAATCTTAGTGTCCTGCTTCCTGGGAAATCCTTACTCTTGCAGCTTATTCTGCACATGGGTTTCATTTCTGCATCTGGCTCTGTTTTAAGGGACAGCACAGTACAAGTATAGAAGTGAAAAAACAGAAACTTTTGTTCGGTAATATCTCAGATGAATAGTGATAAATACAGCTTTCTTCATAAAATCATAGAATGGTTTGAGTTGGAAGGGACCTTAAAGGTCATCTTGTTCCAAGCCCCCTGCCATGGGCAGGGACCACGTCCCACTAGACGAGGTTGCTCAGAGCCCCATCCAACCTGGCCTTGAACACTTCCAGGGATTGAGCATCCACAACTTCTCTGGGCAACCTATTCCACTGTCTCACCACCCTCACAGTAAAGAATTTTTTCCTAGTATGTAATCTAAACCTATTCTATTTCACTTTGAAGCCATTTCCCCTTTTCCTGTCACTACATGTCCTTGTAAAAAGTCCCTCTCCATGTTTCTCGTAGATTCCCTTCAGGTACTGGAAGGCCACTATTAGGTCATCCCAGAGCCTTCTCTTTTCCAGGCTGAAGAAACTCAGTGCTTTTGAAGACTGTGGAAAGAAGTGATATTAGAGCTGATGTACCCCCACATCTAATCAGAGTGGTTTCTTACAGTAATGCACAGCTTCTCTGTTTTCTAGCACGTTTCTTTGCATTGGTAATGCAAGCACGTTCCTTGCTGAGAGCTGAATTGGGCTTTCAGATGCATTGGTAGATGATACATCAGGATATATGTTAGTGTTATTCATTAATAATGAAAATCAGGCAACCAGGAGCCACATAAGAGGATTGTGAATGGTGGATTTCCCCCATCTGCTTTATATGCCTCCTACCTACCTTCCAATACAGTGAATCACTTCCTTTGTAGTATATTTTTTATATTAAAAATACATGGGTTTATTGAAGATTTTTCACATAGAAGCATTTTAATCCTAGGTCTTGGAGAAATACATAATAATAAAATTATTCTAAGCACAGTTGTTTTGCTTGCTTTCTTCACAGACTTATAGTGAACATAATCCATAGTGTCCAGGGGTACCATTCAAAGACAATACGTTTTCTGAATGTGGCTTTTGACAGTTCTGGAGATTCTCTCCTCGCTGGGGACCGCCAGGGGAATATATATGTGTTTGACTTGAATGGAAACAGGTAAGAATATTTCTGTCAAGTCATTTTAATTGTCTGAGACATCCGTAACCTTCAGGGGTGTGGAACTTGCCTGGACAGGATCCCATAGGTCAGGTTTTAACCCTCATTTTCCCGTGAATGTGGAAATAGATAGTAGTTTGCTCAGAGCTGAAACTACAAGCCAGTGTCTCATGTAGCCTCCCTAAATATTATTTCTTTAGTTTAGCTGCTCAAAAAGAGCAGAGGCTTGTAACTAAACAGAACAGCAATTTCATAGAACTTAAGTACTACCCCAAGGAGTTATTCTTTGGTCAGTACGGATCAATGAATGAGCCATGAATTGCAATAAACTAGTGGATTTTTATTTGCAGAAATACATCAACCAGTCTTTTCAACTTTCCACTACTGAGTTTTAAAATATTAGGACTGATTTTTAGATTTATTGTAATTAGATATGATTTACTTACTCCTTTTGAGTTGATTTATTTTTTTTCTCGGTGAAATATATATTGAAACTGATTAAGTTATTACTTCAAGTATTGCTTCACTATGAACCAGAGTTTCCTAATACAATGAGAATGTGTGTTTTTAAATAGGTTCAACCTTGTCCAGCGAACGATGCAGGCTTGCACTGCTTTGGCATTTAATCTTCACAGAAAGACAGAGTTCCTGGTGGCTTTGGCAGATTATTCTGTTAAGTGCTTTGATACAGGTAAGGAGAAATTTGAAGGATTGGTATGAAAACTTATATCATTTTAGTTTTGATCTTGAATTCTTGGACAGTTTTTTTAATGGAAATCATACTGTGTATTTCATGCCATCTGTCCAAAAAAGAAAAGTTTAGGCCCATGGGGGTTATAGTTCTGTGGGTAAATGAACCTAAATCGACCCTTTTCTTTGCCAAAGTTCCTTGTTCCCACTAAGTCACCCAGGCATCTGTTTAACTGAAGTCCAGCACAGATCACAGTTATGTATGTTACCTTTTTTTTAAGCAGCTCTGTATATGTGTGCTTAGAATGAGGTGCTCTATTATAATTAAGTCAAAGTCAGTTACAGTATGTTAGTTTAGCAACTGAACCAGTTCTTAATTATATTTACAGTAAAATATTTGAACAAAGTGACAGTATAGAATAAAAGAACTGTCAATACTTTTGAGTATTCAAGTAGTTCTCTATCCTTGTTCAAAAGCAATGTTAAAAATTAACTTCACAGGCCAACTGTGTGTCTCTGACTTGATTAGAAGTTAAATGGTGAAGGGCATTGACAATTCATTCTTCTTAAATTGATCTTTTTCAAAAAGTGCAGTTGTAGTGTCTCATAATCTGGATTTAAATCTTTTTAAAAAGCTGTAGGAATCACTCATCTGCAATTTGAGGGTTTGAGACTGCTTTATCTGTGAAGATTTTAATGTAACACAATGTTCCTCAAAAGAGAGGAAGCATCAAAATTAAGGTCTGAAATCCTCTGCAGTTGTTCTCTTCCTTTCAACTACAGCGAGACCAAACTTGGATGTTTGGATGCACTTAGAGCAATCTTAATTATTCCAGAAAGTACTGAATGTTTATATGGTGCTGTTTCCAGATACCAAGTCATACTCAGAAATGTTTTAAAATATAAATGGTATTCACATAAGTCAGTATTGAGTGAACTATCCTTAGAGGTGTATTAGATAGTACTTGGTGGGCTCCATCCCCTTCTTTAGAAGCCATGCTGTCTAATCCCATGTCACCTCTCAGGTGATGATAGCACTCAGTTGTCTGTAAGCACAGCAGAAAGTTTGACTGGTATTCTTTATGAGCTGCTCTATAGCCATTTCCCATGTTTGATGCCACAGCAGTAGGTCAGCTGGAACAACCCCATGGGCTGTCAGGCAAACCACCCACTGTAAACAAACCCACTGTATTTGCCAGAAGTGCAGTTTGGTTGCTGAGGGAAGATTAGTGGTCATGCAGTCACAAGTGGGAGACAATGTAGTCAGAGGAGCCGTTTCCTTAGTATGCAGTGCACAGTATAAAAATGTTTTGGATCCTAAAGGAATTCATGAAGTGTTGTTTTCTGACTGTACCTTTCTGTAGTCATAGCCAGTTGCCATTAAACCTTTCTTCCTTGCACCTGTAAATAGCTGCATAATCATTCACACACTCTGTCCACAAGTAAAAACAAGTGGAGAATTCTGACTAGAACATTCAGTCTCAACTTCTAGAGATTACTGTGGGTGTTCACATCAGATATTCTCTGAGGCATGCTGAACTTACCTGATCACGTTGTTCATGGCTTTTGAAGATTGATTTTTAGGCTTAATTAAACAAGTCTGTGCAAGTTGGCTTTCTGTGTATAACTGAGCATAATTTATAAAATCTGTTAGTAGGAGATGTGGAGAAGGTTATGCCTCTCTAAGGTATAATAGCTATGTGAAGACTGATACCTTTATTTCTTGTTTATTGGGCTGATGGTAAATGGTTATATATTAGTAATGTTTATAAGTCTATTCCACTGCATAGTGTTGGCAATACAACTAAGGTAGTAGTTCTTTCACTTTGAATTACTTTCATATCCTTTCCATTTTTTTTTCAACAACTTCTGCAGAAACCAAGGACTTAGTTAGTTGGATGAGAGGCCATGATTCATCAGTGTCTTCCATCTCTGTGCATGGCTCAGGCAGGTATGCTATCACTACTTCCACTGATACAGCACAACTGTGGGACTTGGACACCTTTCAAAGAATAAGAAAGCTGAATGTTCATCAATCTGTGGGTATACAGAAGGTGAGTAAAGAGCAGTTGCTAAAGGGTGAACAAGCACACCTCA
The DNA here is from genome assembly GCF_003984885.1 of Neopelma chrysocephalum. Taxonomy (NCBI): domain Eukaryota; kingdom Metazoa; phylum Chordata; class Aves; order Passeriformes; family Pipridae; genus Neopelma; species Neopelma chrysocephalum. The sequence goes on from NW_020897725.1 coordinate 5,802,648, forward strand.
GTAGGTGTAACACCACATAGCAAAATCACATTTGTAAATATTATTTCAAATACAGCTGAATCTTTTCTGTCTTCTTTGGGCATATCATCTTAACTGTCATCCTAACACATCACCCAGACCACTGAAATACTGACTCAATAGTTGCAGAGGTCTGCTGGGAACTTTTAAGGAACTTCCATCTTTAGAGATACTCAAAAGTTGCTTGGATATGACCTTGACTATCCACTTTAACCTGGAAGTTGGAGCCATAGTTTAGATTGACCTTGCTTTGACCTGTCCCAGGGGACAGGACCAGCTGCCTGTGGGATCCAAGCCTTGCACAGTTACAGCAACAGCCACACAGTCATGATGGTGGGCTCAGAGGACCTCCATAGATTGATTCCAACCTGAATGATAGTGGCATTTAAGGGTGTTGTTAAAAACAGTTTTGGTGTTATAATGGTCCAAGTCACCACCACCTGCCCCATTCAGCTGCTTCTTCCAAAGCTGCTCTTCTGTCTGCACACTAAGAACTGAGAGTGGGAACAAACAAGGCTGAAAAGGAACTCAGCAAAAACAAATTGCTGCTTTTCAGCCCATTGGTTTCTTTGTTTCTGTTTGCTGCACAGACACTTATACTGGGACAGCACGGGATTACAACGATGACATGTTTATGTCAGGGAGTGGTTCAAATAGGTCTTCCTTAGAGTTACATTGTTTTAAATAGGTCTGCCTGCGCCACCAAATGTCACGCTGTGGCATAAGTACTACAGAAAGCCCTGACGAAGAGCCTGGGCATGGCTTGCGCACGTGCTGCCCTGCAGTGAATACTCTGACAAACACCACTTCAAACCAAACTTCTCGTCAGGCTGGTCACTAAAAAGCCATGCTGATTTTGCAGAGAACAAGGCTATTCATTTGAGTGCCTTCACTGTTCTAGGTCAGGCAGAAATTCTGACAGCTTAAAACAGTCACCTAGCAATTACCATAAAAAATGATCCATACATCTTTGTTTGTTTGTTATATTGAAACTGTTGTGTAGTGCATGTTGCTAAAATAGTTATAATATCTCCCCTCCAAAGATGGCTACATTTCTTTAGTGGACAAGATCTTTCTACTGCTCAGTGTCTTTCTTTTTGTAGGCCATGTGTAGGGATTTCTTATTGATCAGGATGTTACAGTATGGAAACAACCTTTAAAGCCAAACAAGGGTTGAATTAATAAATTGTGTTTGGGAATCAAGATCCTGCCTTTTTTTTTTCTTTGGTGCTGCCATTTCTGATAGGACATTATGCAAATAATCTGGATTTCATTTTCCTGTCTTTAGAATAATGATACTTATTCCCATGCCATGATTTAAGACATACAGATAAGTAAGTGCTTTATTGAAGATTAGATTTATTATTAGACTGCAGCCCTGACACTCAGTGTCTAAATCTGGATTCTTGCTCACTGTCTGAGCCTGTGGAGTAGAGCATCAATCTCATGTGCTTTTTGGTGCCTCTTTGCTTAAGCCCAGCTGCACTCTATCATATGCCTTCTGTTAAGCTGGTGTGGGGCAAAGCTAATTTAAAATGAGAGACTGAGCTGCACAGTGTATGGACAGCAGGTGAAACAAAGGAGAAATAAGACAACACATCTGTAGTGACCATTTCCAAAGCATCACTGCTTATTCAACAGCTGCTTGTGACCATCCTGGGGTATTTTTCTACAGCAAAGCAGAAAATTAGGAGCTGTTCAGTAGTCCAGTTTGCCAAAAATTAAACTTCATCCATCTGCATGATAGACATCTGCTCTCATTTCATTGTCTGGTCTTCTTCAGGGTCCCTGAAGGAGGACAGACAGCTCAGTCTGTCTGAAGATAAGTGACTGTGGTAGGTGAGGCAGCTCTTTCCCTACAGGTAATTTTTGCTCACTGTCAAGTGATTAATTTGGCTTGAACGTCCAACTTTCAGTCACTAAGATGAATCCCATCCCACTTATCCAGATTTACAGATTTTCAAGGCTGTAAGAGACCATTCAGTCCAAAACTCTGAACTTTTGTAGCACTGACTGTTAATCTCAGCCAGTGAGTACTTCAGGTAGTCCCTCAGTGTTCAGATATCAGAAGACATTTTCAGTTTCACATTCAAAATTATAGATACTGGGAATTTGCTGAAGCTGCATGAGCTGCTGCCAAAATAGAACCTCTGATCTAAACCAATAATTTATCATTAAGCAAGAATGTATTTGATGACATCCAAAAATGTAAATAATCCAATTTTTATTCTTTTGGAAACAGGTTACATATAAACAATAAACATGTTCACAATAGTTGAAAAAATATATATATTTACAGACTTTTTTGTTCTACCTTTATTCATCCTCACAGTAAAATCTGCATTTCATAGTTGGAGAATACATTGCTAACCGTTCTACAATATTTTAAATAGTTGTATGCAAAGCTAAGGAGTTTAAGTCTAGAGATGAATGTTTCAGAGAGTGCATTTGCAGGCTCTTGGTACTGTTTGAATGCTTTTTAGTTTGTAGAAGATGCAGGAAGCAGTTGTTCACTGAGCAGTTCTGGTTCATGTCTCCCATCCCTCCCTGCTCCTGGGTTTATGTTCCCACTACTTATATTGCATCCTCTGTGGCACCCACCAGAAGCCTCCACAACACAGTTTTAACAGTCATAAAAATAACACAGATAAAATTTGTGTCATTTTGGCAAGTTAAACTGGCTTAGCAAAGGGTATGACAAGTTTTGAACCAATGCAAGGGAGAGCATGCCCACCCCTCTCTAGGCTGTCCCAGGGGACAGGACCAGCTGCCTGTGGGATCCAAGCCTTGCACAGTTACAGCAACAGCCACACAGTCATGATTTCCTGCCGTGTTTTATTTTGCCATGCACTTTCGTTCAGTTTAGAGTGTACTTCTTTGACAACATCCCATTTTTTTTTCTTTTCCATATTCTTCCAGGTTTTTTTTCTTCCATTGAGTAACACCATTCTCAGCTGTTTCAAAGATAATTCTGTTTTTGCATGGGAATTTGATACTCTTCACTGTAAATACCAGTTGCCATCTCCTGTAGAAGGTTCTGTATTACTTTATAAGGTGTTTGCAGTTACCAGGTAAATTGCTATTTTAAACATTCTAAGGCAGACTACAAAAATTGTAGTTTTAAACAGGTTCTCCTTTATTTGTAATAATTTATGGAAGTACTGAGCTATATAGTAAGATAAGCTTTTGAAGTCTGCTGTGACTGGTACTTTCAGCAACGATCAATAGCAGTGTTTATTATAGTCCAATAGCAGTTGAAATAAATAAAGTTGATTTTTAATGACCATTAAAATAAGGTTTAAACTATCCTTTACCTTAGCAAAGGCTATTGTTTAGTAGGTGTTTTGTTCTTTTGGGAGAGTATGACAAAATAATGGAGGATTCAAAAGTGACTTGAGGGCTTAGAACAAAATGTACAATCTCTCTCTTTAGCTAATACTAACTAAAATTATAGTATGCTGATGGAAACTTTACTTCATCTGTGATCCAGAGATGGCCGGACCTTTGTAGCTGGTGGAAAATCAAATCATCTTCACTTATGGTGTTTGGAATCAAAGCGGTTGATAAAAATAATCCAGATGCCTGAGAAAGTGCGAGCTGTCCGTCACCTGGAATTCCTCCCTGACAGCTTTGATGGGGGCTCCAATCAGGTCAGTTTTTTTACAAAGCTTAAGGCAGGAATATTTGGTTAGTTGATTCAAGACCTATACTTTGAGGGGGGACACTGGGGATATGGGCCTGTACCAAACAAAAGGAAAGTGACTGTGCTCCATCTTTGCTCAATTGCTCTTTTAGCTTAATGGAATATCATTGCTGGATTGGGTATTCCACTTTGATTTACACTGAATATATTAATTGAGGAATCCTTTTAACTTACAGGTCCTTGGAGTGTTAAGTCAAGATAATATTATGAGGTTTATCAATATAGAAACATGCAAACTCCTTTTTGACATTGGGAGTCCTGAAGAAGGAATTAGTACAGCAGCAGTTAGTCCCAATGGACGGTATATTGCATCAGTAATGGAAAATGGAAGCCTTAACTTATACAGTGTCCAAGCTTTGACTCAAGAAGGAAATAAGGTAGAGTGTTTTACATTTCTTAAAACAGCAGTAAATCCCCTTGAAGTTAATATTTGTCTACATATCTTTTGTACCAGCAGTAGTTTGCAGACACATGTTGGAGTGCCATATTTAATAATACAAGTTCAGAAAAAGTGGTTTGTAGAGTTTCCTTCATAGTTCCTCCAGTCTGCCAGATAATTTGATATTTTTAAGGTATATGTATCACTGTGTTTCTGGTGTTGGAACAAGGGGGAGATGGTATTTCTTTCTACAGCAATTTGCATGCATCAGTTCTTTGTGGAGTGATGTTTGAGGGGATATGGAAGCAGCATAATTGTGCTGCTTCTGTTCTATTTCCAATAAGAAATGTTTAGCAAGTAATGCTCTCTTAAAGTGTGGGCATGAATGGTATTTTTATTACTGGTGATTTTGTTCTTCTTACTGTGTTATTGGATACCAGCATCCATGATTTATGGCACAACCATACCCCTAATCTTTCCTAAATAAGAAACATTCTAAATACCAGTTCTTATTTCATTAAAGTAATTTATTAATGAGAGTTAGGTTTCTAAATCCAGAATTCCACATATCTTTAATCACCATGTCTTTGAAGTAAACAGTAACCAGCTCTGGGTAATGATGGAGTTGGAGCTGAGGAAGGATGTGTAAAGATGTCACACGCATTCCATTTGCACTTTTGCTGACGGTTTGACATGGACTGGGAGATCCACTTTGTTACTTGCTTTCCCAATCTCCAGCGTTGAATTAATTAATGCCTGCCTGACACTGAAGACTAATTAAAGTTTGTAAAGGTCTTCTGTATTCTTTTTAACTGGTGCTATAGAAATGCAAAGTATTTTAATGACACTGAGAAACACACTAAAGTAAATAACCTTAACAGTACATGATACACATCTATACTATTCCAATTATATTTTAGTGTTTGCTAAGCAAGGAAATAACACGATTGAGTTGGTTTGGAAGTTATATAAACCTTCTTATAGTTAAAGCAGTTTTTATTCACTGACATTCTTTTTCAGAAGTATACAATCCATATATATCTATGGTAGAAATGTGTTTCTATTGTTCTTCTTATGGCCATCAAACTCAGAAATGTGGCATGTAAAATAAACAACAAATTATAGTGTTATGTAATCTGTCTTACAAGATTTTAACCAAGGTATTTGCACTTAATATTAGCCTCCACCATCCATGTTCAAAGTTGTACAAGATGGGTCCAAGTGCACATCAGAGACAAATAAACTGATAATGAAAGTAACTCCAGGAAGGTCAGAGGGGCCTTGGAAATCCAAAGGAAGCAAAATTCAAACCAGATTGCTAAAACTGCATGGAAACGCATCCCTTGAAAATAAAGAGGTAGGAAGAAGTTGCAAATATTTTGTTCTCCCATCTGCAGCATTTAAATTTCATTGCCATTTATTTTAAAGAATAAGTTCAGGCACTGATGCACTTGGATGTTTGAGCAAAGAAAGGATTAAGGAAATTTTAGTACCATTTTCTCTCTCTCTTTAGCCCTCCTATACTCCTATAGTATGTGACACAGCCAGAGATACCTCCAGTCATCTTGGGGTACCTCTGAGGTTGTTCAAGCAACTTGTGACACATTTGGATATTTGCTAGATCTGATCTGCTTCACTGCTAGCAAACTGGCACCTTTAAAATGTCTGCCTAAAATAATTTCATTTTTATTAATTATTTAGAAGATGAATTACTGTTAAATTTATTTCCCTTCTGTCACCACTGTGCCATTTTCTCTCTCTGTCTTTATCTTGTGTCTCCTATGTACACACATACAGACATACACATATCTGTGTGTATATATATCCTCTTGTAACATGTGTCACCATATGATCTATTCCTTATGTTAGTGTTCTTTATGGTTTGCTATATCCATCATTTAAATGTACATGGTTTAGTCAGGGTCTGATCTGCTTCTCACTGAAATCAATGGCAGCTGTTCCTTGAGTTCACGAGACAATAAATGATGTTTTGAATTATCTTTTCTTTGTTGTTGAAATACCTAGGACTATGTAACAAATAGCAATAGACATTTTATTTTTTAAATATTATGTCAGGAACTTCAATATTTCACTACTATCATCGATCAGAGTGCAAAAGAGAGCAAATCATTACATTTGTTGTTGATCCCCTATTTTGTAGAATGAATTGCCGGGTGGATTAAACAAGAAACGTCTGCGGGCCTTATTGAAAGGATTTGGAGAATATCCAGCAAAGTACAGGTATTTTTTTGTGTGCAAGGTCATGCTTGCACAAAATAAAATTGCTTGTATTTACTGGCCTATGAAAGAGAAGTTGCTTGACTAAGGCTGCATTTTAATTGCAGGATGTTTGTTTGGCGTTCCTTATTACAACTTCCTGAAAACCACCTGGCATTCAGTAGCTTAATAGATAAGGGAACCCACAATGCATTTGTAAATATTCACAATAAGTATCCCATCAAAAGCAGGAAACTGCTGAGAGTTCTACAGAGGTAAAATATATATTTGTATTTATTTAAATATTATAGATTTTTATTTTCATATGGTGATCCAAAATGTATCCACTGAGCTGGAATCAGCTGTAAGGAAAATTCTAAAATGAAATAACAGTGCCCTTATGTAATTTTGTTTTGATAACTCATACAATCTTGCATCTGTCTTGAAGTTCACAATCTTTCTATGTTGTGGTTCTAAAATACATATTATATTTTTGTCTTGTTTTATATTGATTTTCTACACCCTTGTTTGCCCTTGTGCACAGGACCTTATCAGCTCTAGCTCACTGGTCTGCTATCTTTGCTGAGACACCTTATATTCCTTTGCTGGCATTCCCATTTGTAAAATTATTCCAGAACAACCCGCTGATCTGCTTTGAAGTTGTTGCAACAGTAGTAGGTAAGCAATGATTTTAAAAACTCAAATATGCTGCAATGCGGTTAAGCTTTCCAATGCAGAAGAGCATTTCCTGCTGAAATGAATGAGGTATTTCCTAAGAGGTCATCAGGCTCTCTTCTAATTAATATGTAGCAACTGTGTGCCTAAAACAAAAACCTCAAGATATTAGACTTCCTTTTGCAGTGTATCTAGCAAAAACTTAGCAGTTTTAATAGTATTTGTAAAGTCTAATCAGCAAAACCAAGTGTATCTAGCATAATTATATCATAATAATTAGGTCTCTTAGACATGGGAAAAGTAGTCACACCCACCTACCCCCTCACCCGCTGCCAGTCAAAAGGGAATGATCTCTTTCAAGGTTTTATTGCGTTTAGTTGTCCTAAGCATGTGGCAACTCAAAACTAGACATTTGTCTGAACACTGGCTGTGGCTGTCTTCTGAAGAAACATTCTAAATTAAAGTGCTTTACACTTAAATTAGTTGTTGCAGCTGCTGCTAAGTCTGCAGAAGATACGTGCTGCCAAGCATACGCACCCGCTTTGCAAACACATGCTGTTAGTGGACAAGTATCCAAGTTTACAGAAATTATTCTTAGTATGTTAAAAATTACTTGATCCAGGCTTTAGTTTCACGAGACAGAAATACTAGTTTAAGTATTGCTGTCTGCCACTGATGCTTTAGTCCCACAGCACATAGACTTTTTTCATTTTATATTTGAGCCTTACTAGTTCTTCAGTCTGATTCACAGTGTGCTGACACAAAAACTCATGCCAGTGCAGCTGGAGGAGCAGTGTACTGTGGGAATGGTTTAGGAATAGATGCTAGGAAAGAGAAGAGATGGGAGTATCTTAAACAGCCTTTGCTGCCTGAAACTACCTCTTAAATTCATGGCTTTTGTAACCAAACTTGAAGGTTGTCATGAGTCTGTCACTCTGGATTACAGTGGATTGTGTTGGGCTTTTTATTCTCTTTTCAGTTAATTTTTGCCAGCACTGGTTTGAATATTTTCCCAATCCTCCAGTTAATATCCTTAGTATGATGGAAAATGTTTTGGCACATCATGACAAAGAACTACTCCAGCATTTAATAAAATACAATGTGACTTCACAGGTAATATTCTAGCCAACTTTTGTATACAAAAATGTACTGCAGTGAATACTAGGGCACTAGTTTTTTATTTTGATGTAGTTCTATTTTGAGGAAGTTTTCATTAAATAACAGTGAATGATATGGGAGTGTAAAGAATATACCATTGCCTTCCTGTTGTTCTTTCTTGTCTGTGATCATAAATCTCATACACATGCTACTGTATTTCTTAGAAGTTCTTTGCTTTCAAGTCCACATTGCTTGAAAATCCACTCATCAAATTATAAATGTACCTTTTTTTTTAAGTGAACATAGAGGGCTGCTCTTCTCCCATTGTGGTAAAACTTGCAGACACACAGAAGGACAAAGAGCAGAAACGAATTGCTCAGCAACTCCAGCAACAAATGCAACAGATCAGTGCTGTTGAATTAATTTTGTAATTCCTATTTATCATTTGGGATGATTTTAGCTTCACAAATTTAAACAGAACATTTAGACATCCTGTGAAATAAGAAACATATTTATAATCACCCCGTATTTACTCTGAATATTTATAGTTGGTGATGAAACTTATCTTCAAATGGTCTGGTTTATTTCCTGTTTCTTTCAAAAATCAATAGATTCTTGGTATAAGGCAAGAAAAATCATATTATGTCTTTTAAAGGGATGGTAAAATTGTACTAATGGATTATTTTATCTTTTTTCCTAATTAATTTAGGTTTATGCTTGGCCTCTCCTAGAAACGCTGTTATCTGAGGTTCTAACAAGAGAAGAATGGCTGAAAGTCTTTGACAATATCTTCTCCAACCATCCTTCATACTTTCTAATGATTGTTGTTGCCTATATTATATGTTCCAGAGCTCCCTTGCTTCAGTGTAATCAAGCAGCCGATTTTGAGGTAAACTTCTTTATATTTAAGTCAGTCATGTGCAAGAGATGTATAAAACATTGTATCTGTTGTTAGAGAAGTTAGAAGGAGATGTTTCATTTCCACATTAATATATTAATACATGTTTCTGAACAAAGTCATCTGGTACTTGACAAATATACAATAAATGAGTAAAACATTGAGCAATTTCCTGCATTTCATGCAAGGAGAACTTTAAAATCTTTCATAAGCTTTCTAATGCCACTAAATGCCATTTTGTAAATTTCAGTAGTTCATCAACCACAAAATAATTCTGCCACTTTTTTGGGGATCTGATATGGACTTCTGCCTCTGGAGACAATACACAGTCGTTCTGTTATGTTGCTTCATAATCCTGTTTTCACATTTGCAAAATTAGGCAGTATTATTGAATGTCCTCTGAAGCTAAATGAAAATGTTTCCTTATGTTTAGCCTTACATGGGGGAAGGAGTTTTTTTCTTATGAAAACATTTCTGTAGGCAAACAGGGTTCCACCTCTAAAATGTGCTTTTAGAGTCAATTTGACTGACATTGAAGAGAAAACATTATTGCTGTGTTTAGTAATTACCAATTTAGATATTTTCTTGGTGAATGAGGTCTTTGATGGGAAGAATAGTCCTGCAAGAAGAGAAACTTCCAAGCTTCATGTTTGAACACCAAAAGTCAAGGGAGGTTCATCCAGTGGTAGGAGTGTCTGTTTGGGCAGTGGAACACTCTAAATTGACACTTAGCTTTCCAGATCCCTTACACAACAGCCATTTGAAGAGAAGGAAAAGAACCAGAGCATACTTTCACAACTCAAAGAGGTTTGGTTCAAGTCATTTGAACTGGTAATATTTTATGAATTGGTAGGGATAACTAAATAAACCCTTTGTAGATTAACTGTTGAAATATAGATCTTGCTAACTTACCTAATTAATCCCAAAGAGGTGTAATAAAAATAAATATATATTTATGTAAAAATACATAGAAGTGCATAATCTTTTGTAGAATGTAAATGGAAGCATGTCTCTTACAGTATTTCTTTCATCACCGGAACAACCTGGAGATCACAGCTGTGATTAAGGAAGCCTATCGTCTTATGGAGGCTACACCACTAGACATCCATCCACAGCGTATGCTTGAGGACTTTATACCACTTACAAAAGGACAGTACCCTATATTTAATAAATATCCCAAGTTCATTGTGGATTATCAAGCTCAGGAACGGGAACGGATCAGACAGGATGAAATGGAATACTTAAAAGAGAGGTATTAATGGGAAAGTTGATGACAGTCTCAGACTGGGAGGGACAGTCTCCCAGTGGACACAATTGCCTTTTTCTTTTGTAATGCATATGCTTGAGAAGAGAGACAAGACAGAAGATTCAGGAAGATGACTAAATAGTTGCTAAAGGTTCAGTATTATTTGGTTTGACACATTTTGAAGTCAAATCATCAGTTTTATCTTAAACAAAAAATGTTTGCTAATTCACAAAAAATATTGGGCCACAGGTGACCAACTTGGAATCTCATAGTCAGGGCCTAAACCTTTGTTGACTTTGTGGGGTCCAACTTTTGAAGGGCCGGGAGTTCTTAGCTTGCTGTTGAAATCAGTGGGTGCCATGATGCCAAGGCATCTTTAGAAACTAGTTTTTGTTAAGAACGTGAAGAAGAAAATACCTGCACTCATCTGCAATGCCCTGTTTGTCTCTAATAGTCAGTATTGTACTTTATCAGTACAAAGGGGATGCCATATTCTGTCATGTTGTCTCATTTCAGCAGTTCTTTGCTAATACAGTCATTAATTTCTAAGCAATCAAGTAATTTCTTGATAATTGACTTGAGTTATTAACATGTGACCTCCTTCCATTTAGACAATTAGCACATGAATCAGAAGCTAAAGCAGAGGAACAGAAAGCAGAAGATGAAGCCTGGTATCAAAAGCAGAAATTACTTCGAGAAGCTGAAGAACAGAGGCGGAAAATGCTGCTGGAAGAAGAAGAGAGGTTGGCAGAACAGAGGCAGAGGTATTGTAATACAAGAAGCATTAGGGGTCTGGCTATTGCATCCTGCTATTACATTTTTAACCACAAGTAAAGGAGAAATAACCACTAATTTGTATAAATTGTAATGTGGAATAACTGTGGTCTGGCAGGTCATATTTTGGTGTGAGAATTAAGTGATCTGGGTTGTATTACTGCCTTGCCTGAGGGAATACAGCAGATTAGAGGTCACTTCGTATTTTTTTCTCAGCTCCCAGCCTTTTGTCTGGTCTCTTTGGACTGGGAGTACTTTTAAGCAGTCAACTGCTGTGTGTTTGCACACTGAGACTTCAGACTTGCACTAACCCACACTACAAATATGAGAGTTGCTATAGTATCAGTGACTGTACACAGTCTTGTATTTCTAGTGGATCTAGGAAAAAGACTGTTTTATGTATCAGTTGATGAGCAAACAGTTGTAACAGTAATGAAGCTGAACTGTTAGTTTGTATGTTTTGCAGTTGTGAAGGTTTAAGAGAATGTCAGCATCTCCATAGTTTCTTAAATCAACTAAAAGTAATTGTAGAATCAGTTAGGTTGGAAATGACCATTAAGATTATTGAGTCCCACCATTAACCAGCACTGTCAAGTCCACTGCTAAACCCTGTCCTTAACCATCACCTTTGGGAGCACATCTCTTAAACCTCTGTAACCACAGAGGTTTTTTTAAAAAAAGCAGTGAGCCTTTATTTGCAAAATAATTCCTGAGTTTATGGTTTTGTTCCTTGAAAGAGTTTGATATTTACCAAATAAACTTAGGACTAGTTTTGTGCAGCAAGAGGGACCAGGACACTGAAGTTATTCTAGGAAACAGTTTCCAGTTTTGGATTGTTGCAATACTAAACTAGTGCTTATTAAAGTGGAACAGAAACAGGTCCCAGGACTTGAAAGCTTAATTGGGGACATTGCCATTAAACAATGTTTGTGTGTCTGTGAATTTAGTTTTGTCTCATAAATGAAAAGTGGAAAAGTTACATGAATGAAAGCAACTGTCCTAAACTTTATAAGTTAGAGATGAGTTCACAGTAACTAATGGCTAACTGCACTGTAAGTTTGTGCTCTTTGGTACTGACCTTTTACATATACAAGTTCCCTTGTTTCTGTTTGTTTTGGCTTTGAAGACTCGCTGCTATTAAAAGAGATCTGAAAGTAAGGGAACTACAACTTCTAGATGCTTCAAGAAGGCGTTTTCTGAACTACCAGCAAGATCAGCTTCAAATGGAACTGAAACGTCTTGATGAAGAAATTGCAAGAAAGGTTGAGCATTGCTAAAGCAGTTCTTTTCTAGAAGGTTTAATAGTGAAAATAAATAAGGAAAAAATGCATAACTGAAATTGTAGTTGATGTACTGTGATTTGTGAGGCCAGAGGTGTATTTAGCAAGAGATGGACTGCCGTAAGTAGTAAATGCATAATTTTACAGGGTTTTTTTGGCACTTAGTATGTTCTACTGGCTTGCTTTAACTGGGAAAATTCCTCAGAAGAGTCAGATTCATCTGATTATTGGCAGTGTTGAAAAATGTAACGAGTTCCTTAAATGGCTGGTGAATTCTCAGCTATCTGTGGGCTGTATGTCCAGATTGCAAATTAACTCTGCCATTGATTGGGAGGCTCCGCAGTGGCCTCTGGCCAGGCCTGGCTCTGTTTCCATGTTACCAGCTCGGGGACCATGGCATGCAATGCTGAGAATGGAAGCTTTTGAACCTCGTGGGCACGAATTGAGCCTTTGCAGGGCTGTTCCCTGTGTCTCAGCACCACACTGCAGAGCACAGTGCACAGTGTGTGCTTGTTCCCTCAGTCAGGGTGCTGTAAGACTCGTTAGCTCCAGCTCAGCACAGGTTCTGCCAAGTGGCCACTTGCCCACCTGTCTGCTGTCCTCCACAGCCTTCTGGGTTCAGAGACTCCTTATTCGACTCAGAGCTGCATCTGGCAGGTTATTAGCACTAGTTCAAGCCTGACATTTCCCTAACAAGCTTGGCTGCATGCAAAACTCTTTCTATGCCTCTTCTCCACCTTGCCCTGAGCTTTTGATGTGCAATATTTTCTGTTCATGGTATGACAGAAGGTTAACTAGAACTTAGGAGAGGGTGTAGCTTGGGGGATGCACATTCTTGATAATGTTTTTTTAAGAGAGAAGAATTTCTTTACTATATTTTCATGTGTTTCTCTTCTCCTCAAGGCATCCATGAGAGAGCAGGAAACAGCTGCTGCTGTTCAGGAAGTGGAAGTACGACGGATGGAACTTGAATCACAAAGACAGCTTTTTGAGCAGGTAGTTGTTAGGGAGCTATACACATGTTTATGTTTAATGGTTCTTCCTTTAAAGTTCTTGGATTCCATTGTGTTCATTCAACCAGATGTTGTCAGGAAAAAGGAAGCCTTTTTGTTTCCTTTTTCTCTTTCATACCTTTTTTTTAGAATAAACCCTCTGTTGATAAAAGCGTTAGCAGAACTCACTATTATCTGGTTTTTTGGGTGAAAATACTCGTATCCTCCCTGTTTTATTCTTACCCTGTGCAGAGATAGCATTTGGATGCTGCAGGATTTAGCTATGTGCTCAGCTGCTTTAGGGAAGCAAGGAACAGGTAAATAAGAAATAAGTCTATAACAATGTGTTCCTCATCCCAGAAACTCCCACCTTTTCATCTGTGATATCCAGATATATCTACGTTTTCTGGAGAGAACAGTATAGCAGATTGATGTAGCTGATGAAAAACTGTCTAGTTGCCAACAACATCATTAAGCAAAAAGGAAAGGATGTCTTGTTGGGAATGTGCAGTTCCTTTCTGAAATGACTGACTTATAATTCAGAGATCGCTAGTAAATAATAAAGGGCTTTAATCAGTAATACTGTTTAAAGTTAAATATGAGTTAATTATTATAAATAATTATTATAAATTACTGAAAAGGAAGGATGCCAGTGGAAGGCTTTAGAAATGTTTGTTTTGGTTAGAAATAGTAAGTTATTTAGAAATCATAGCTACATGTGCCCATCGTGCATGTGTGTAGATCCAATGGAATGAAGTGGACACTCACCTATCTAACCCTTATTTTGAAATGTGTGTCTGCTTGTATGTGGTTTTTTAAAGATTTTGGCCATATACTTTTTATAAGCCATGCTGAGCATAACTGGGGTAAATTTCTTTTAGCATCTATTTATTAAATACACAGCCAGTTGTATTGTGGCTACATAACACAAACCAGGCTAAGCTCATTTGTATTCCAGTACATGTAAAGTCAGCTCTTTAGGGGAACTAATTCTACAATGATCATCCTCTTTAGTCTAGAAAAGTATCAGTTATTTAACTAACTGAGGATATATATCTGCCCACAAGAATCTGTGCAGACAGGCTTTCCCTGCCATGCCCTGAACTGTTTTGCTGCCATGAGTGAGGGGCTTATTCTAGCTTAGAAGGTTGTGTATCTTTACTTTGCCTCAGCTGCTCAGTAGATTCCCACAGGCCTGGGAAGGGGTTATTTCTTCTCCAGAAAATTGTGTAGATTTGCCCTGGTGAATGTGAAGAAAGATGGTGAGAGTTAAAATGCTATTTCTAGATCTGCTGCTGGTTTGTACTACTTTGGCAAATCATCTCTGCATTCAAGCTGCAGATGTGTTTATTATAACTCCCAGTACCATGAAACACAATTATTATTTATGAAACATTTTGAGGTTTTGGCTAAAATTTCCCATAAAAGTAGAGAATATTTTCATGATTAATCTAATTCATTTAAGTTGGAATTCTGGTTTTATGCTCCACTGTAATCCAAGGATTGGAATTACGTCCGTATCAACCTGAGAGACCACTCTCATGACTCTAGTGTTAGTGTAATTCCAAGTTAATAAAACAGCAGGAACTATCATTTTCTTGGACAGTTATGATATGTAGTGGGATGAGATGTGTGGATATATTCATATACTAGTTTAATGAAATTTTTAATAAATGTTAAAGAGACAATTACAAATGTGAGCTAGTAGCTTAGCAACAGTAATTTTTGTTTGTGTGTTTGGCAGCATCTAATCAAAGATCAAGAGGCAGTTATGAAGGAAATGAAAGAAAAGGTGGATGCCCATCAAAGAAAGGTGGATCTGGAAGATCATTGTGTTCAGAGATTGATGGAAATAGATAGAGAAGAAAACCAGAAAGCTCAAACAGTAAGATGACTGGATCTTAACATGTGTTTGGGGTAGCCAGTATGTTATCTAGTACAAGTAGTACTAGTTAATAGTATTATGATTGCAATTAACTAGTTCAAGTTAATATAGAAATATTTTCTAAAGAAATCTAATTTCTAGATACCTATATTAATACATTAGGATGCTATGTTTGAAGTTTTGAGGTTTTTGAAAATCTGACTGAAGTGTCCAAACATCTATATAATACTGAAATTCCCTGGATCTGCCAGGAAAATTAATTTTTTTTTCACTTCTCAACAGTTAGAAGGCACGTAAGTCTCAAAATTGATTTTCAAAGTAAGTCATCCTCCTGTTAAGAAACGTGTTTTGTTTGTAACCATAATAAAACAAAAGTAATCCTCAAACGAGCTTTCAGTTGGTAGTACTTGGCAGAAATTTAGTGGTAGAAGCTGTTTTCTAGATCACAGTAATGAATGTGTGTAGCTTGACATTAGGAATTGTTCAGATTTGCAACCTCAGAACTTGTAACTGCACGGTTGGAAAAATAGTTGCAGCTATCCCACTGCCCATATGCTTGTCATCTGCATTTGTATTTTGTCTAGAAATAAACATATGGGCCTGAGTTTTTGTAAACAGCATTCGATTTTTGGAAGCAGATGGATGTGGGTGGAAGTATTGGCATTCAGGTATCAGTCTTGTGTCAGCTGCACCTGTAAATGACTGGCACTGCAGGAGCAGCCTCCCAGCAGGGACATCCAACAGTGATACTGGAGAATACCTCAGTTCGTCTTGCCTGGTCTGTAGGTAGGGCTATGCAACTGGAATAGACTAAGTGGATTGCTGGTAAGAAAGGTGTGTCACTAGGTGGCCGAAGGAAACGTAGCCAAAGCCGAGCAGAAGCGCATTGACACCGACTGGAGGCTGCAGGTGCTGCAGAGGCTGAGGCGCGACGACCAGGACCGTGAGAAGTGCTACGAGGAGCTAGTCAAGCTCCTGCATGACAACAGGGTGAGAGAAGCTGAACTGCTGAAGGCCATGAGGGAGACAGAAGAAAAAAAGGTATTTGCATTATTTCTTTTTCCTAAGTGGGCCTGCCACACTGGATAACTGTCTTTTGCCCATAACCTGGAGACCATAAAGCTGAAAGATACTAGAGAAATATTTTGTTAGGAATCTCCTTTCTTGTTTTGACTGGAAGTTTCTGGAAGAACTACAGAAAATTGGTGAGAATGTTTTAGATTTGGGAAAGTATATTCCTATTTCTGTAAGTTCCTCTCTTTTTTTTTTTTCTCTGACCCAAGACTTTTGGTTTTCTCCAGGTGTTTGATTGAAACATTTTTCAAAATAAAACATTCAAACATCTTAGTAACATATATTTTGAATTAAGGGTGAAGTGTAATCTGCAATAATCCAGATGGTTTAACTTGTTGTTTTTTCCTTGCAACACATCTGTTGAAGACATTTAATATCTCTCTTGCACAGTGGGAAGACATTATACAGAAAGAAGCTCAACTAGAGGAAGAGCAGAAGGCAGCTGCTGCAGCAGATGAGCACAGAAAGCAGTTCTTAGATGACAAAATTAATGATGCATTACAATTGGCTGAAAAGCTGGAAAGGGAAGATGGTTATTTTGGTGAGCATATAGATAATGCAATTCTGTGTGGATGTTGGCATGAAGCATTCAACAACTCAATGCAAACTAAGTGTCCAGTATTAGGGATAAACTTAAGCATAACTCCTTTACATAAGTACTTTTTGGCAGTATTCTTTCATGAAACCAATATATCAGGCCAGACTTGGAAAGAAATCTCAGTTTGATATCTATCAGATGCAGCAATATAAGTGGCATTTTTGGTAGGGACACACACCTCAACTTAAGCCAATCCATTAGAAATCCTCTGTCAAATAAGGTTGTCCTGTGATGATATACACTATTATACCAGAAGTGACTTTTCCAAGTGTTTGTTCACAGAAGAAAATCACATGAATGTGCTTTCAGAACTGGCCAGTACATCTTTCCCAAATGCTGCATTTGTGTGTTTTTGCAGATATTTCTCTTATCCCCCCCATGTCTTCAAGGCTCACACAAAATTAGTGATTAGTATTAAGGTTAGGTGATTAGTATTGCTTTGGGCAAACATTTTCAGCCTTTGCCCTTATTTACCTAATGTTTTTGGTATGGAGTAATTTCCAAATGTGCATTATTAAAATGGGTGTTTCCTTAAAACTGCAAGTATGAGTGGCCATATTCCACATGATCTTAGTGGCATATTTGTCAGAAGATTAATTATATAGGAAGAAACAGCACATGTAATTTCTTAGAGAGCTGTAATTTCTTAAAGGGAATTTTAAGAAATTAATGAAATTACAGAGCTGTAATTTATTAAAATGAAGTGCAGTGATGCATAGCCTTGACCGATAGAGTAGGAACATTGACTTCTGAGCAAATTGTACTTCCCATTAGCTGGAGCGAGTGACTGGTCTAGGTTTGCTTCCTGAAAAAAACTGTTTCACCTCAAGCTAGGAAAATTCACTAGAAACTTACACAGTTTTAATTCACAAAGAATCCTTTTCTCCATTCCACAGAGAGACCGTGTGATTTAAAGGCCAGACGTACAGAGAGAGGAGTAGAAGTCCAGCAGGTGCCGAGGTCTGGAAACATCTGTCTGAATGATTTATCTGCATTAGTGCAATCACCACACAGTAAGTTTCAAAGTTAGGACTCTATTTTCTTTCATGTTTAGTTTCAGAAGCATTACTGGAACACCTCGTTGTGTGATTGAGTCATTACTGGTTGTGTGGGTGTTTAGTGGATAGTAAACCAGTTTATTGTTGTGTTCTATTTCACACCTGAAAAAAAAGTCTTTGCTACCAGCACACAAAGGAAGTGCCTGAAGCGTGTCACATTATGAGAGTAGTCCTAGTAAACCTCAGCTTAGTTTAATCGCATTCTGACCTGATCATTTTAGCTATGCTTTTCCTATCTTCATATTTATGTATGATTTGGGAATGTTGAGAAGATGTAGAGCTGTCTTTCATCGAAATCTTACTGGGAGTTATAGTCAAGAATTAGTCTAATAATTTTTTCTGGGCTGTCCTAGCAACTCTGGCAGTGAAAGCACAATTTAAAATCCTATGCACCTTATGTACAAAACTCTGCAGGCAATGGGAACATGTATCCATGGACCTGCTGTAGCCATCCATTAGCATCTGACCTTCTGGCAGCAAAACAGGTGCTGCTTTCAAAGAACTTGCTCTTTGCAGGTCTGAGGGCTGTCTCACAGTGGTACTGAAAAACAGCATTTCTGTGCCAGATACCTGTTTTCCAATAGGTATTTGTAGTGTATGTGGAAAACCATTAGCTGCAATACTAAGTCCGAGTTTCTTGCACTTCAGTGTCTTTAGACAGAAGACGAGAACTGGCACGCCAGGAGCGGGAGCTGATGGCAGAAGTGCGGCGGCTCAGACAAAGGCTGACCTCACAGGCTAAGAGTAGACATCCTCCAGCTCATTTCCCAGCTACAACGTGGACACCGTGACATGCTTTGCTCTGGACCTCAGCGTACTTTGAAATTATTAATCAGTGAAAAGCTAAATATATATAGTGTGATTCAGGATGGGTCATAGACTGTTGGTTATAACAGCCTTTGGAGATATTTTTTTATATAAATGCTAGATAGAAAATATGTGTGTTGTTTGTAACCTTCTTGTTATTTTTTACTTAAATAATAAATAAACTCAGTTTTTACCACTAGGCTATTGCCCGTGCAGTATTTGTATACTTTTTTTCAGGTGCCTGCCATGACTTGAAGACAAACCACTGTTAAAATGTGGTTTTGCCAGTGATGTGTAAGTGGATTCTACAAGTTGCAGCAGGGAAATTTGCAATTAGAGAAAAAAATCATTTCCAGTGAGAGCCAAACACTGAAACCAAGGCCCAGAGAGGGTATGGAGCCTCTGCTGGTGGAGATGTATGTGGCTGTTATACATATGAGCAGGTTCATTTCATGAGAAAGAAGGGGAGAGAGGATTTCAATAAATACACTGCTCTTCATACTGCTAGAAGTACTGACCCAAGAAGAGAACATCATGTAGTGTCACAGTAAAAAAGAATGAGGCAAAGTAAAATAAAGTGAATAATTCATAAAGAGAGGAGCCCTGAAGAAAAGATACAAGGACTCCCTGAAACAACATCTCAGCCTTGGCCACATTGACCACCCTAACTGGTCTACTCTGGCCTCCAATCGTGAGGCCTGGAGACAGACCATCTATAACGCTGCTGATGCTTTTGAGAAAGCTCGCAGGATCACCCTTGAAGAGAAAAGGCAACACAGGAAGAATCGTGCCTTGCAGAATATACCATCTAAGGAGTCTTTCTGCTGTGCCTTTTGCAACCGGACATGTCTATCTCATATTGGCCTTTTTAGCCACCAACGCGCCTGCAACAAACGTGGGTAGAGCCCTTCCCAAATCTTCGTTCGCGAAGCCTGGCCATGATTTGACACACAGTGCTGAGTAGACTTGGCCCTGTGAAAATAAGAGGACTGGGATCCTAATTTGTTCTGCTTCCCCTGGGGTTTTGCTGAGGCTCTTTGGGGCAGCGGTGTCAGAGCAGCACTGCCCATGGTCCCCCGTGGGGGCTGAAGCACCGGGCAGAGGGCAGACCTGCAATGATACATGTGATACCAACCTTGTCACTTGGGGCTGGGAACAGTCTTCCTGATTCTCCTTAAATTACATGAAGACCTAAATGCACAGAGGTACTTGGTTATCCTTGCCTTAGCATCCTCTGAGTCTGGAACTAGAAACAGTCACATTAGCAGTGACCAGGATCCATGGAAATCTCATCACAGCCCTGCAGGGAAGAGGCATTTTCCCTTTTCAAAGGAGAAAAATGCAACAGGCGAGGATCATCTCTAGGAGGCAGAGGGAGTACTTGAGAAAAATTATCTTTTTCTGATGATTGTCTTGGAGTTTACATGCGATTATTTCTATATTTAAAGGGAAAAAATAAACCCTCAGAGTTTTTGGCCGTTCACACATATGGTTTGTAAAACAGTCAAAGCTGTAAATGTGCATAAACCGGGATGTTTCCCTCCGGCGGCCCCGGTGCCTGCAGCCGGGGCTGCCCCTGGGTGTACCCACAGCCCCCCGCAGGACCCACTGCCCCATCCCCAAATCCCTGTACGGGCTCGCAGACGGCTCAGTAGCAGGAAACCCTCTGACAAAAAGTAGAACAATCGCGGAAGTCACTCCCATAAACCCGCCAGCAGAAGAGACAGAACTGGGACTACAACTTCGTAAATCACGACGGTCACGACACGCTGAGGGGTCCGAGCAGTGTCGGGCGGGTCTGTCGCCGCTAAAAGCGTGGGAAGGCGGCCGGAGCAAAATAGCTGCCCGCCTTTGCCCCGTGTGAGGATCGAACTCACGACCTTCAGATTATGAGACTGACGCGCTACCTACTGCGCTAACGAGGCGGCTGTGCAAAATCGCTCCGGGCCGATTCTCGATCCTGCCCGGCCCCGCCCCGGTGACTTCGCTCCCCGCCGGGGCCGCGGGAGGACACGGCACAGCCCGGACCGCCCCTTCCTCCTCCCACATTGCTCCCACCCGGGGGGGGATCCCGTAGTGGCCGTGCGGGGCACCGGGGTGACAGTGAGGGACCCTGGCCGAGGCGGGCAGTACCGTCCCTGGCCCCGATCGGCGTTGGCAGGGCACAGTCCTGGCGTGTCAGGGTAATTAGGTGGCATAATTTTCGGCATAATTGAGCAGAACAGTTCAGGAGATAATTAGTGAGCTTCGGCCGCGTCTGGCAGCTGCGGGCGGATGTTGAGGGCGGGGGGAGGGACGGGGTAGTTTTCAAAATCACCCCAGAGCTCAGGACGGCCCCGCCTCTCCTCGGCCCCACGTGGGTGTGTCCCGCCCTCCGTGGCTCGGGGATTGAAATCCGAACCATTTAATACCCTTTTCTCTTATCGTGTATATTTGTTTGTCTCATCCTTACGTGTAATTACTTTTTTTTTTTACCCGATGAGGCATCTGACATAGACACGGATCCAGAATCTGGGAAGCTGCGCTGAAAAACTGTGCCTGTGCCACCCTGTGCACCCCTGAAGACACCTGTGCTCCCGAGGCCAGGGCGGCAGGACCCTCTCCCTGCTCAGACGTGCCCGCATCCAAGAGCCCAGACTGGCACATCCCCATGGTCCTGCGCTCCCCTCTGGAGCTGTGGCACATGGGTGCGTGGACACAGAGCGCAGGGCGAGGGCGAACCCAGCCCGCGTGAGAAAACTGTGTCACACGTGCCTCTGCATCCAGGCACGCACACAGGTATGTGCGGAGACCTCGGGCAGGTGCCTTCCCACCCCGCCTCTCCTCGGTCAGACCAGCCAGCCCGGCTCCCCCGAGGCTCTGGCCTGTCACCCTGCTCCGAACCTGCTAATGACACAGCAGTGAGCTGCCACGGGGACAACGTGACTCCAGAAGCTGCAGCCTGGAAAAAAAAAAAAAAAAAGAAACCAACCAAACAGCCCTAAATGTGCACAATCAAGTGATGAGTGTTTGTATTTCTGATGCTTTGAGGCCAGCTCACAACCCTCCCTCCACATAATATTCAGGATGTTTGGGAAGGGGTGTTTTGCTTTTAATAGGATGGCGTAGTCACAAAGCTTTAAAGAAATAGATGAGTGAATCGTATATGGTAATAGCAACATACTACAGACGGGGCACAGTGACGAAGTTCACATCTGTTTTTAAGCCTGCCTGGCAGCATGTAGGTGTAGACCAGAGCCCATGACCCTTTTTGCTGTTCTGAAGCCATGGACATGGCTGCTGCCTCTGTTCCAGTTCAACATCAGAACTGTTTTTTCTCCATAACAAATACTATGGGAAGACAGAGAAGCCTCAAGCTGTTTTGAAGATTGTGCAATGATGCTTGGGAGCCTACCTGCTTTTGCTTGAGTGCTTTCCTCACTCATATTTCACAGGATGCGACAGGAAGGGAAATACAATCGAATCGGAGGGCCGTGGTAAATTGGACTCGAATCCTTCGTATGCCCTGGGGCTGAGGTGGGTGCCTCTCAGATAAGCAATCTAATCAGCTTTGCATTTGTGTCCCATCTGGAAACAGACTGTTGCCGGAGTACACCACCACCTGAGAAGCAAACTTCAGGTTTGTTTTGAAGATAATTGTACCGACAAATTCAGGGAGTGTGAATTTGCCTGCGGTAATAAGATCTCTTTATTTTTATTCACAGTTAATTCATTCAGCCAAGGCAATTTCATGCCATGATGCAGTCCCCAAACAAGGATGATTGCACTGCCTGTCCCACACATATGCATGGTGCCTACCCGGCAGATCGGCTGCTGCGACTACGAGCCATGGCCAACCACTCCAGACACATGGGCAAGATAAGGAAAAGGCTGGAGGACATCAAGAGCCAGTCGCCAAAGGTAAACAAAGTGGATTTCAGCCACAACGAAAGCATAAGGTTGGCCACCGATGCCTTCCTGGATGGTGGGACAGACTCTTACCTCGAAACTTTAAGCAAAGAGGGTGAGGTGGATTTCCTCTCCTCGGTGGAAGCTCAGTACATCAAGGATAATGCCAGGGAGTCCTATTATGCACAGGAGTCCTCAGCTGCCGATGGGGCGGCTGTGCCAAAGCAGAACGATGCCGGGTCACTCCCTTCAGGGACCTACTTCCCCACCATTTCTGACTGCAGTGAGCCGGCTCTGCTGCACACATGGATTACAGCGGAGAAGCCCTATATGAAGGAGAAATCCACTGCCACTGTGTATTTCCAAACAGAGAAGAACAGCAACATTAGAGACATCATACGCCGGTACATCAACAAGACCACTCAGGTATGGGGAGAGAATTGCTGTTCCCTCTGCACTTGGTTGTCTTCTTGCTCTTAAAAGATCAAGTAAACATGGTGTTTGATCCAAGGCAGCCTTGTGTGTTGCAGTGTAGCTTTGCTCTAGGAAGTGGCTGTAAAGAGCCTGTTGTTCAACACAGGCAGTGCCTTTTATTATTTTTTTTTAGTACTCACACCAACACCTTCTTATGTTGGTGACTTAAAAAAAAAGCACTCCCTCTTCTAACCTCCCATTAACCCAGTGGATCGAATGTGTTGTAGAAAGAGCAGCTGGGTATGTCTCTCCTTGTGCACCCCCAGCAGGATGATTTACTTTGTTCAGACCACTGCACCATTAATAAGAATTAAACCTAAAAAAGTTCTCAGCCATTAGGAGTTGTTCAAGGGGATTCATGGGAGATATGGGTGAAGGGGAGGCTGGAGAAAGGCAGGTGTGTCTGGTATGCCAGTAGCCATCCCCAGAGGAAGGAAATTATTCAGAAAAGAGACCTTTCATCCCTAGAACGTTGCCAGCATCACTAAAAGTGTCATGTGGGCTCCATGTGGAGGCTCTTCATCGTGACTTGGCACACTGGAAAGGTGCAGATGATGCCCCTACTATACGCAGGTGACAAGGGCCACAGAGAGGTGCCAGCTACAAGCCAGGCTCCCCACGCTCTGGGATACCAGAAGCTGAGCAACTAGAGTGGAACAAAAAGCCTCTGACACTTGTGTTCTGGCAGCTTTCTTGTTTTCCTGGAAAAAACATTTGATATTTCAAGGCTGTGTTTACCATCATCCAGGAGTTTTCCCCTTGTATAAATTCGAGACAGCACCAGCAGTTTCAAAGGTCAGGAACCAAACCAGGCTGTAGTGCTGCTGCCCAGCACAGACTTCCAAGCCTGCGGGAGACATGTTTCTTCCGCTTTGTTATTCCCCTGCAAGGGCGTTCTGATAACATGGAGTGTAATGGCAGGGGAGAAGTATCTCCGTTGGCAACTGCTGTGTCAAAGCCTACAAGTGCTTACCACATCAGGGGAATTATAGATCAGTCATTTTAAGTTGGCAGCTTCAGAAAGGTGCAGAAACAGAAGAAATGTCTCTGTAATGATAAAATAAGCGTCAGGTAAAATATCAACTCAGAAAAATTTTCTGTCCCAAGAGAAGAAGACTTGTAGGGGAAAAAGTGGGAATTGTAAAATAAATCCATGGTTCACATGACCTTCTTTATCATCTAATTTACATTACAAGAGGCTGCTGAAGCAACACTTAGTAACAGTATAAATTTGTCAGCTGCTTTTTCAGCACAGTTTTTCAATGGCAGAATTTATTACTTATCATCTGGTAAGGGTCCATCCTGGATAGTCTAGTATTTGATATATGCATTAACAACTTGAACAACAGAATAAAGACTGTGTTTGTGGGTCACATCAGACTGCAAAGGATTGGTAAGTGGTACTATAATCTTAACACATTTGTAGAATTGGTGGAAATCATAAAATTAAGTTTGGGCAAAAGAAGCGAGAAGTACTGCAAGTAAGAGAGGGAAGTCAGGTGCAGAAATATAAATTGGGAACAGCTGTTTAAAAAGGAGTACTAGGGAGATTTGTCTGGAGCTACAGTGAGGCTGGATCAGCATTGTACTGTTTCAAAAGACAGTAAGTGTGGATGTGAGATATTGGACATAATTGTGCCACTTACCTCACAGTGGCAAGGCCCTTTCTGAAGCACCATGTTTTGGCAGCAGGAGGAGGGTGTGAGATCCTCACTGCCCCACAAGTAGTTTGGCTTGCCTGAAGAGCATTCTGGTTGCACAGGATGTGCTTAGTCTTGTAGGATTTCCTCATGGTGGCAAAGGGAATAAGCTTGTTTTTAGGTGTGGGCATGGGCTTTGGAGAAAGACTCAGTGCAAGTTGGCAGCAGTTAGTAAGAGAGATCTACAGAGATACTTTAAAGTTTGTTTTGACTGAAGATGATATCCTGTGAGCACAGTTATCAAGGCTTCCCTCTCTGGTCAGTGGAGAAACAGTCACCTCCTAAAGATAAGTCATGTATTAGCTGGGCTGAATTGCCCTGGGGAGTGACCCTTTCCATGGCCAATAGCAGATATCAATCAAGACCAGCACCTTCATGAGGCTGTGTCCAACACTGAGCATAGGGACTGGAGTATGGAACTGGTTTTATGTCACATTTACAGTTCCCTTGATCCACACTGGCTGCAGGCTGTGCATTTAAATAGCTGTTTTAATGCCCAGTACTGAGACTTTTATACACTGTTCTGCCAGTTGTGATTTGGGAAGCATGGATTTGTCGGTAAATTGAAACAGTTAGTTTATAAATCAGTATTTAAAAAAAGCAACAGATGGAGCTGTTGGAATCCAATCCATTGCTCCACCATCACCAATGGAGTGAGGATTTGAACCCAGGACTGTTCCAGGTGTAAGTCACAACAGAGAAAGCATCATCCAGTGATTCTTGATGAACACATGTGCCTTACAACAGCCAGTCAGTTGTTTGGCAAGGGCTACGGTCTCTTATTTTAGCTATGTCTTTATTATTCTCTGATTAGCATTTCAATATATTTCCTAGTGCTGAAATCTCACCTACAAACTCGTGCGTCATCTTGGGTTATATGTTGTGTGTAATACTGGTTTTATGTGAGCAATAAAACAACGAAGCAACGTGTCTCATCAATTTACTGATTCAGGCACTTAGGGGGAAAACCAGAGCAAATATCTACATATATCTCTGAATATTTGTGTTTGTTGGAATTTGTTTTTAAACAAATAAACTGCATGTCAGTGGCCTCATGAGCAACCTGAAAGTTATGTAAATTGACTCTGCTAACGCCTCTGCTTTTTTTCCCCAAGGTGCTGGCTATCGTGATGGATGTGTTCACAGACACTGAGATCCTTTGTGACCTCCTGGAGGCAGCTAACAAGCGCATGGTGTTTGTCTACCTGTTGCTCGATCATGGCAGCATAAATCTCTTCTCAGAGATGTGTGACAAGTTGCAAATTACTGAGGATCTCTTCAAGGTACTGTGGCTCTGTGAAGCTCTTAGGCTCAGATTCATCTGCCTAACTTCAGGCACTCTGAGCTAGAAGCATGGTTATGCTAGGGTCAACCCACCTTGTAATTAAAAGGGAGCAAGAGATCACCTGAGGTAGTATTAGCGCACCTAATTCCTCTCTGAAGAAGCCTACATTTTCCCATGGATATTATAGGAAGGTAAGGCATTTCCATCAGGTCCCTAGATGAAACTAATCAGGGCCCTGAAGTCTTAAAACAGAGCTTAACTCTCCTAGTAGTTGTCAAACATAAGCATTGCATCTGCTTCTGTTTAGTAGCTCTGCAGCAGCTGTGGTCTGGCAGCCATGGGGAGAAGGTGTATGAAACTCTTTTGCATGGCAATACCTTGGTGGCACTGGGTAGTGCCTGATAAAAAATGTTAAATCTCTGTTTTAAAGATAAATAATGCCTCAGATTTAGCTGGCTGTTAGCTTATTTTGTCTTCATCTCTGTCAGAGGGAACTGGCTTTAAAAAAACCTCTCCTAGGGATCATTTCAGTGGTTGCTTGAAATGCTGTAGGGCATCTGTGGCATCTCCATGGGGATGGGTGATACCACAGAGGCAACAGACCTCTGAAACAGCAGCTGTGGGGCATGCAGGAGGCCTGAGGGCATCTCACATGCACCAGACACCTGTTTTTCAACAGCTGAATTTCACCTCAAATATATAAAAAATTTAAATTAATAACAGTGTTTGCATGTTTGTAAACCCCCACTTATAAGGAAGAACAAGCCTGTACTATTTATTGTGAGTATACAGCTACAGCACAAAGGCTTTCAAAATAAGCAAGTCAAACCCTTGGTGACACTCCTTTACTAAGACCTTGATTCTGCAAAGTGTGTGTGTGGCAGAGTCATGCCCAGGTGCCTGGCGAGTCTGAAATGTGTTTGCTCAGGTACAAGGACAGTGCAGAGCATCACACAGGCCAAGCTGACACGTGTACTGACATCTGATCCTGAAGGACAGCAACTGTCTGAGCTGCTCCAGAAGAGCAGCACATATGTCCATGCAGGCCCAGATGGATTAGAGGAGCAGAGGTTTTTCCCTGCTGTGTTGTGCCATGGCCAGTGTAAAACAAGAGAGCTCACAGCTAGAGCAGGTTGGGGCTGGGTGTCAGTGGAGGCAACAGGCTGCTCTCAGCTGTGGACACATCCTGCACTCATTTTGGTTGGGGTATCAGTCACACAGCACAGCTCCATCTGGATCAGCTTCCATGCAAGTTTATGTCCCCAGTGAAACAAGTGAACCCTGTGGCAAGTGAGAGACCCTGGGCGCATTCCTCCCATTGTGGGGTTCCATTTCCGAAGGCTTGAGGTGGATGGGGAAGGGGTTACTCCAGCTCCAGGGGTTTCTTCAGGGTCCTGGATGCATGGAGGGGTTAGGTGCTCACCCCTCCCCCCATCCACGTGTTCCCATGGCAGCCGGAGAGAGAGCACACAGCTCGTGGAGAGGAGGCGAGAGAGACAGTTTATTGTGGTTAGGGGTTTATAAAGCTCTTGGGAGGGTCAAAAGGGACCATGTAAGGTAAGGGGTCTTACAAAACACCAATCAGGCAGGGAACAGCCAAATAAGGAAGGGGTTAACAAGAGACCAATGAGAAGACTTCTTGATATCTTCTCAGGACATTCCTGAGACAGAGATAAGAACTGGCCGTGGGGGATTTTGGGAAGAAGAAACATGAGTTAGCAGAGACCACAAAAAAGCCATTTTAAAACATGCTTAAACCACAGTTTTCCCATATAATGCAGGTTTACTGCTACATCAGACCTTGGCTAGGTTGCCTCTAGACACAAACCTTCAAATATCACATTGGAGAGTCCATGAAGAAATCCAGCATTGAGGAAGTGAAGAACTAAAGGTGGGGGGGGAAGGGCCCTTCACTTCTAATTTTTGATTGTTAAAAAATGTAATTCACTCAATTTTATTTTTATTTACAGAATATTTCAGTCCGCAGTGTTACTGGAGAGGTTTACTGTGCGAAATCAGGCAGGAAATTTTCTGGACAAATAAAAGAAAAATTTCTTATCTCTGACTGGAGATATGTGCTCTCTGGATCTTACAGGTGAGATAAGCCATTGCAGTTCATGTCTAGGTACTCTTTTATGATTTTTAATGTTACTTCACAAAAAAGTGCCTTGGAAATTTTTGTACAGGTAAGAACATTTTGTGTAACAAAGAAACCCTCATGTTTTCAAATATGTGCAATTTTTCAAAAATCCATTTAACTTGGTTTAAAGCTGGTATTAGTTCTTTATGGAGCATGGTTTTTAATTCAAATGTTCAGAAACTAATGTAAGTATCTTTGCTGGTTCAGCCCTGGAGCAGAACTAGAAATGTGTACAGCTTAATATTACGCTTTCCTCATTGTTTGGTTCTCAGGATAGATCTCCATCTCCCTCGGGATCCCTTAATGTAGCATATGTCACTCAGCTTATCTGAGGATTTATTCTCCATATGACAAGTTTAGTGATTAAAGCTAAAACATAAATTCTTCAGAGACTTACTGTTTTTCCTCGTGTTTCATTAGTAGGTAGGCAGTATATATCTATGTGACTGCTGTACCTTCATTTTTTCCCCCTTTTTTTTGTGCTGCTGTAATTATTTCAGGTAGAGGATATAGCATCTCACCAGCTGGGTTTTTAATTAAGATCCAAGATCCTTCAGTCAGGGAATTTCAGGAGACCCTGAGCTTGTATCAAATAAATGAAGTTCCTAAGCATCATGGCTACATAGATAAGCTTCACAAATGACTAAGTGTATCCTAGAAATCCAGATACAAAAATACAAGAGGTGATTATTTAATTAAAAGGATGTGATTGTGTTTCTTAATCCCAGTTTACAATTTGGAAGCTTAAATGCCCCTGGTCTGATAAAACTGCATCACCAGGAAGAGTACATAACTATAGTAACAAAGGTAAATTTAGGTGACTATGTGGGGATGGGTTGCAGGAGCTCAGGTGTCCACATTCCATTTCCAAACGACCCATCAGACAAAAAGTGAGTGGACACTCAGGGTTTTTTTATTGACCACTCTTTGGTTTTCTTGTTCCTTCACGTGTTTTTTAATCCCTCACCAGAGATGTGCAGAAATGCAACAGCAGATTTACATAGAGAGTAGAAGTGAAGGATGTGTGGAAGAAGGACAGGACAAGTTCTATTATCTTTAGCCAAGAAGCTTTCTTTTGGCTTCTCTTTCAATCTTGAGAAAAAAAATTAAAACCCCTCGAAGTACTGTGCAGTCACTTCTGTCTTTCTCTACTGCTGTTGCAATATCTACTGACCTCAAGTACATAATCCTCTATCCAGCAGCAAACAGAGAGGCTGGTAAGGAACAAATCTATACACTATTTAACTTCAGCACACTCAGCACCAGCAGTTTGCAGATTCATACGGGTTATAGCTGGCTATCAGTGTATGGCACTTCTTGTTAGCTCTTACTTTATTGATCTGAAAGATTTCTGTTATGCCTGAATCTTATCCACCAACCTCTTCAGGTATAAACAAAAATGATGTAGAGTAAAACAGAACTCAAACTCTTCTGCAATGCATTTGTTGGAAATCAAATTGGAAGAGATCTTAAAACTAATACAAGAGATCTTAAAATGCAACAGCAAATTTCACTGTGCACCGTAATGCATTGTAATGGCAGGGGGGAACAGGCCAAGGAAATAAAGTAGCCCTTCAGGACATACTGCTCTAAAAAGGGACCCTGGGTCACTGTTTCCCAAAGTGTTTGGGGACAAAATATATTTGCCCAGTAGACAATGAAGAGGACTGAAGCTGACTACTACTTAGAGGCAAAGGAACCACCACTGAGTCTGTGGCATCTGCTGCTCTGGTGTGGTTTTTAAAACCACACTAAAAACCCATTGCTTTGGTCAGTGTAAATAAGTGTGGTCCTGCTGCACAGGGCAGACAAGAGCTGAGAAACTTCTGAAGGCTCTTCCACACACATGTCAGCACAAGTATAGGGATGAGTAAGTGTTTTAAGTTAGTTTTATTCTCAATTTTTGTTGCCAGTGTCTATGGTGTGAGGTTAGGATGCAGTATTTCTTTTTGCTGCACATTGCTGCAGTGCTGCAAACACAAGGATGAGAGCATCCCTAATGAACTGCAGCTGCAGCAATGCAGAGGGGACACTTATTATAAAACAAGTCCAATACTGAAAGGAGAGGTGGGTTATGATTCAGACAATCATATATGAGAGGATCTGGAACAGGACATAGGTTTTGGGACAAAGCCTTGCAAGATGGCTGAGAAGCATCTATTAATGACTGAATTTGTGATACAGCATTGGCCCCAGTCTAGGCATTACTTCTTGCTTTCTCTTCTTCCTGATGGGCCTTATTCAAAGAGGCCTGGTAGAAAAATTATCCTTCTGGGCAGATAGTGACAAAGACTTCTCTGAGCCTTTCTCAGAAGAGCACTTGGAATTGTAAACTAAGGAGCTAAACAGGGCCTAAAACCTTAACAATTAATTTTCTCTTAGAATTAAGCCAATGAAAATCTGTTAAGTCTCTATGTCAAGTTCGGCTTTGTTCTTCAGCAAAGTGCACAGAATGTACATTGCTGTGACTACAAACATTTGTCTAAAATCACATAGGTCTCACCTTGTAACTTTGCAGCTGACCTATATGCCATCAGTTCTCGGAGAATCTTTGGATCCAACTTTCCATTTACAAGGGTTACAGATAGGATCAATGAACCACAAACTAGTATCTGTCTGTCATGTACTCTGGGAAGTTACACGTGGGAGTAAATTATCAAAATTGGGCAGAACAGTTTTTTCCTCTGAATTTTTTTGGCTTTTAAAAGCCGTTTACAAATGCAATTGATGTTTTTTGTCTACATTTTCTTTTATAAACTAGATGTATCTCTAGCACATAAACCTGCTACTTTACACCTCAGCCTCAGAAGGACATGCAAAGGTTTAGAGAGCACTGCTTAGTGAATAAAGGCAATGTTGAGCTGGCTTAGCAGATGTTACACACACAGCAGGGAGTTAGCTTCCTGTGCTCTTTACCTTGGCTCCCAAGGTTTTGTCCATATTTGGAATGATTTGAACAAACTGGATGAGAAGTACCTGTATTCTAGTAGCTTACTGTGTGTTTTCTTGTCCAATCATAAAACAAACAGTATATATTGTTGGGTTGTCCAGTGGCATTGAACTACTGATTTCTTCACTCCTCCCCTTGCTCCTGAAGCAACAGTATAAAACCACCGTATGCCCCAAACCCAACCCTCTTTAGGAATGCTCTGGACAGGCATATGTAAATTGTCTGTCTTACTCCCTTAGCATCAGCTCAGGCTGTCAGTCCCACTGAGATTCAAAGGAGTTTTGTCAAAACATGACAAGAACAAGATTTTAAATGTACACACCTACAGCCAAATCTGGCTCTCAGCAATCCTTGTGCAAAGCCAGTGTAGCTAATAAAGTCACGCAGGATTAACCATGGCAGAGCTTTGCCAACACAGAATAACCTCAGGTTCAAATCCACTGCTGCTCTGTATCCTCTGCTGCAGAGCTCAAGCCCTGGTCAGCTCAGGGAGTAATTACATTTTATTCTCTCAACTATGCTCATTTTATTGGTGCTGCTGCTGGTCAGACATGGCAGCCTGCACAGCACAATCAAGCTAGCTTGTGGTTCTGTAAAAGCACAAATTTATGTTTGCTGACTGCATTAGGGAAGCACATAAAAGAAAAATCATTTAAAAGCTATGGGTTATCCTAGGGTGTGTCTCTGGACTACCAGAATGAAAACTATTGTGGTGTTTCTCCCTTACTTTATAGCAAAGTAGTATATTTTTTTTTAAGGCTGTAGGAAATAGTTATAATTTAATTTTCTCTGTAGTGAAGAAAAGAAGCATTTGTCAGGTGTGGTGGTTTGTTTTGTGGGTGTGAGTGACAGGGAGGCTGGGTTTTTATGTGTTTCTCTTAACCAATGCAGAAAGATTATGGCAAAATGAAAACTAAGGATGGTTATTTTTCACTAGTCTTTTTGATGCCAGCTTTGAGTGAGTAAGAGTTACCAACTGGCAGAGCATTTTGCAGGGTACAAGGTACAGTTTATGTGTGTGCAGATAAAATCTGGTAAGACCTGAATTTAAACATTGTGTGTGGAAGAGAGATTCCAAAGACGGGTCTAAACTCCTTTCCATGGAACAGACACCCAAACCTTGGGTATTGTAGCTGACATTTAGCCCTGCAGTGGATCTGGATCGCCACTCCCTTTAGGAGGTTGCGTAACTTTACAAGGTTTCTTGAAGATTTTAGAGGCAGCTGCAATAACAAAGATTGATCCAAGTCAAAGAGCACTGATGTGAACTGACCTGAAATTCAACTGCAACACCATCTTCATCCTGTGTTTAGACAAGAAGCTTCAGCAGTAAAACACATTTGCTTTTCACATCACCCCTGTGGGGATCTCCAGCTCCTCATGGCCGGCATTAACACTAACCCCCACCTTGTCTCTTCTTCCAGCTTCACGTGGTTGTGTGGGCAGGTTCACCGCAACCTCCTCTCCAAGTTCACAGGTCAAGTTGTGGAGCTGTTTGATGAGGAGTTCCGGCACCTCTACGCGCTGTCCAAGCCGGTGAGGGGCCCAAAGTCCCCCCCGCGCTCCCTGCCCTTCCTGTTCAGCCGGAGCTGGGCTGCTCCGCGCAGCCTCCCCTACAGTGACGAGGGAAGTGCCAACACTCTTTCCGATGCCTTCAGCAGCCTCTCAGCTGGCAGCACCCACCAGACCAAGCAAACCCCACGAACTCTCATGTTCAACAGCAACTTCACCCCCCAGTCACCTCTCCATCGAGTTAATTCCTTCCACAGCTATGTCTCCTTCACACCCCCCCCTCCACAGAAGGCCATCCAGGCTAACTACTACCAGCCACACTACATGGCCGAAAACTCCCCAGTTCCGTATAACAACATGAACGTTTACAGACCTATAAGACTTAGGCAAGAGGAACCGAACAGGACAGGGTTAAGCTCATCCTGGAGATGCCTCCACAAAGCTAACCTGTTTGCATAATAACCACCTTGTTTGGAAATGCGAGTAAACGTAGTGAGGACCTGTTTAGCAATCGCTTGTGTACTGATGAATATAGAAATTCTGCATAATACAAAATGAGGATGATTTCAAGCCTCTTGTTTTGTTGCTTATGGATGCTTCGTTTCCCTAATTAAAAAGCCAAGCCTGCTAATGTGTGAACCTCAGGTGCATCAGGATCCCAGGAAAAACACATCTAAATAATGCTGCTCACAGTGCAACACTGCTGCTGCCTATCACCTGCCCTTGGCGGCATATTTGTGTAGCAGGAGTACAGTAACTGTTCTCTTTATGTCCAGGCAACTGAAAGGGGGTAAGGCACAGTTTACTACTAAGCATTTTATGCAATTGCATAAGGAGTCTGAAGGCTGCTATTTCAGTGCCAAACAGAGGCGATGCCAGCAGCAGCAGGCTGCCTTCGTGCTGTCATCACATCTTAATTTTGATTTAGGAGGACTCCCTTTGGGCTGGCAGGGAGGGCCTGCCCCAGCACTGTCTCAGAGCTCTCTCTGTGTGAGCAAGGACGTCTGTTCCCAAGGATTCTAGGAAGGGACCTGCTACCCATGACATGGACCAAGCCCGACAGTTCCGCTTACGGAAGACACCTCGTACCCACCACATGCTCACTTCCACTCATTAGCAACACGGGTGTGTTCCAGCACCCTGGGTTACAAACCTCCAATCCTACCAGCTCAGAGCAACTTTCCTTATTGTGGAGCAGCTGTGTGGATTCAGACTGGAAAATGAAGCTGAGTTAAAGAAGCAAAGTCCTACTAGTAACACCCCAGGATTGAGTTCAAATTCATTTAGCAGCATGTGGATCTTAGAAATCCTCTCCATGGTCATTGGACTGATCATGATGTTAGAGATAATGATGCTTTATTTCTGAGTTCTTCAAGGTTTCTTATTTTTAAAGAGAAACTCGGTGTCTGTAGTGCCCATGGACTACAGCTACAAAGGGTTACAGAGGTTCAGCAGCTTGAACCAAATCATAAAAACTTTCTGCCAAATAATCCATGAAAACAAATGAAGCTTCTGTAAGGAAAATTTATGAAACAAAGTTTAAACCAAAGTTACCAAGATGCCTAACATCTGTTTTTAGTAGATTATTTTTTTCACACCATCTTTGTAACATCTTTAATCTGACTCCAACAGAAAACAGAAACCTAAACACACTTGCATATCTGGCCTGTTTTCCCTGACTTCTCACCTGCTCAGAAAGGAATACAGTTTAATTATGTAGGCTGTGGATGATGAAAAGTGTACGCAGCAGCAGGATCTCAAGTGAGGAAAGTAACTCATCCTTGGAAGAGTACTCAGTTTAAAGAACATTATGAAAGGTACAGGATGGACACATCCTGCTCTAGCTTCAGTATGGGTGTTTTAACCAGTGATATCAAATGTTGGAGTCCAAAGTAACAATAAACTATTGCATATAATTGTAAATTCTGTACATAGCAACATTTTTTTGATTCCTTGGGAAGAAGGGAAATTTGATTTTCGTTGTTATGACAATTCTACTTAATTATCTGAATATAACAACCATTTAAATAAAAGAGAAGACTTTCATTAAAATCCCTCTGAGAATCATTTTGTTTCTTCATATTCTCTTGACTTACTCTCTTCTCTTCCAAAAGCTGAAGGAGTCCCATACAGTAAGAGCCCAGGTGAAGAGGAAACACATTTCATTTCTTCTGAAATCAACAGGAACAGAATTAAGGTGTCCCACCAGTCTAATTAGGATTTTTCTTCTAAATGTGGTTCAGTTCACTGAGCCTCTTGTGGCCCAGCTGGGGGTGGTACAGAGGGGGGTGTGGAAAGAAGTTTATAGACTACTACCTCTGAAACCTTAATTTTCTCAGGCCATGACCCATGAAATCCATGAAGGAGCTCTTCTCATCTCTCTGGGGCAAGATAGTTTGCCTCCAGAAGCTTTGGAGAACACAGCTAATGAAAAGTAGATAAGGGTCAAGCTAATAATCCAGAAGGGCCACTGTGAGTTAAGAGTTAATTTTGGTGGGATCAGTGAAACGGCTTGTGTTGGTTCAGGCAACGTCTGAAATTGAACATCAAATGGATGAAATTTCAGTTTTGATGGAAGACTTTACAATTTCAGCAATGACTTATGCTAAAAACAGGCCCCCACAAGCATGATCACTTAGTGATGAAGGGCAACATGATTACAGGCAGCTGCAGAAACCATCACGAAGGCCATGACAGAATGCTGACCTACCTACCTCCCTGCTGCACCCATCTGCGGCAAGGGATGTGCTCAGATAAACACTCCTACCACACACTGCACCCTCTGCAAGTTTGGGGATGACACCAAGCTGAGTGGTGCAGGTGATTCACTAGAGGGATGGGATGCTGTCCACAGGGAACTGGACAGGCTGGAGGCCCATGTGAACCCCATGAAGTTCAACAAGGCCAAGTGCAAGCTCCTGCACCTGGGCTGGGGCAATCCACAGCACCTGTACAGAGTGGGGATGAATGGATTGAGAGCAGCCCAGAGAAGAACGTGGGGATACTGGTGGGTGATACAGTAGACATGAGCTGTCAATGTGCACTTGCAGCCCAGAAAGCCAATTGTATCACAGATGAGACAGGAAGGTCAGCTTTCTCGTATCAAATGAACCCCCCTGGGGCCAGGGCTTGGAGGGTGTCCTCTCCCAAGTTCCAGGCACTCACCCTGACACAGAACTACACAAAGTTTGATGGAGTCCTGAAGTACCATCAATTTCCTTCCAGTTTCCCAGAATTTCTCTCACCAGTAAACCCCATTTTACCTTATCTATTTAACCCCCCAACGACTGATGCTGTCCCCAGATTTAGTACCTTCCCAGGGAATGTGGATCTTGCAGGGAAGATGGGGTGAACTCACCCAGTACCGGCTGTGTCATATCCCATCACCACGCTCACTGGTGGAAACTCACAGAGTCCCACCTGGGTTGCCAAATTGTTACCAAAATGGATTTGCTTGCATTGTCCATCTAGCTTTTGAGTGTGTATACCTGAAAGAAGGCAGAAGTTGGCACCACCTAAAACCCCTTTGCTACTGCCAGCAATAAAGGTGGCTCTCAGCTGGGAGCACAAGCAGGACCCCATGTTACAACTCTTGATTCCTTACAAGCAATCTGAAGACTTTTCACATCCTCACTTTTACAATGACATGGACTTCTGTTGGAAAGTAGAGAATAAATATAGTTTTGTTTTCCTCTGTTTCCCTGTGCAGACTTTGCTTCTTCTCTACTAAACTGCCTTTATCATGAACCACAGGTCCTTTTTTTTCCATCTTATTTTCTGCTACTCTGTGGTGCTGGGGAAGGAGGGAGTGGTAGAGCATCAGGATGGGCTTTGAGCCCCATGGTCTAGTGGAAGGTTCCCTGACAACCCCCCTAGTGGGAGGGTTGGAACTAGATCCCCTTTGAAGGTCCCTTCCAACCCAAACCATTCAATGATTCTGTAATGAAGAAAACTGTGTACACATTACAAGTTACAGCACTAACATGTTCCCTCACCTCCAAGCCAGCAGCAAACACTCAATAGTAAGACACATAATTAAGAGTGTATTTGTAGGCAGCAATCATTTCAGGAGCATCAGAACCAGGGTGGGAGGGTCCTTCCCAAAGCACCTGTGCCACAAGCAAGTACTGAAATAACAAAATCAAACCTCAGTAACTGTTAAAGGATTCTCACTTGCAATGTGCAACACTAAAATTTGCTATTTAACTCAGCATGGAGTACTGCTGCAAGTACAAATACCAACAATAATATCATAAGAGACAAAACATGAAGAAATCTATTACAGGCAGATGTAAAATTATGCAGAACGTAGAAGCGACAATGAGGCATTCAATGCAAGATGGAAACACAAAGCCCCCCTTGAGACATGATCAGAAACAGAAAACTGAGTTAGAAGAGGCATGCCAAAAAAGTGAGAAGCAGGCCAAAAAAGGACGAACTGAAGTAGTTGAGATGAGAGACAGCCAGGCACAAGTGGGACAAAGGAATATTTTATAGCCCCAGTGCAATAAACACTGGTTATTTGGAACAGTAACTATGTAACACATTCAGAACAACATTCATCTTGTTTTCTTTGCAGTACTTAAACTCAACATTTTTGCTTTATTGTTATGAGAAAATACTGCCTGTTCTGAAGAAATGCCACTTGCCTTTCACTCCTGGAGCCAGTGGGGAGTTAACCACTGTGTTCCCAGCCTGAGACACAACCTCAAGTCAAACAACCTGCACATACACCAAAAAGTTTCCAAATCCTCTCTGTTTCCAAATATGCCATGTATTTTGGACATCTCCATCACAAAATGACAACATTTGGCAAGTATTTAATTTGCTGTTAAAACAGTTCCAATGCTATTTGTGGAGCCAAATCATGTGGCGAGTTCCCATTAAATATCTATACAGACCTGATTCCACAAAAGCTGTGTTCTGGTGTCCTAACTACTGAACCTACTCCACAGCTGAGACAGAAAAAATTACAGCCTTTTCATGTGGCTACTCATGACTTTAAGTTTATGAAGAAACTGGGAGATGTCCCTGTTTCATTTTTTTGCTGACATATTTAGCATTAAGCTTTCTATATTTGCTGTCTTTGTCGTAATATTCTACTGTTGATCCCAACATTGTAATTAATTTACAGCATGTTGTGGACAGTCCCTACTGAAAACTTACACCACCAATTAGTCTTAAAAGCATTCCCAGCTCTTCAGGTGGCCTTTACTGCCACCCGACCATAGCACTGCACAAACGCACACAAAAACCTCCACCTAGCAAAGCACACACATGACTAAACCAAATACTCTGTAGTACATTATGAGTACACTAATGCTCACCGGGTGTACTTGCCAAGTCATCATCTTTCGTAATGAGCTGACCAGGATGTGGTTTAATCACCTTAACTCACCAAACTATCAAAGATAATTTGACATGGTTGAAGGTGATATTCCATTTTTCTGGAGAGGTTTCAGTCAACTTAGCAGAGGGCCACACCACACCAAGGGTTCAATCTCTTCATCAGTGACATAGACAAAGGGCTTGAGTGCACCCTCAGCAAGTTTGCAGATGACGCCAGGCTGAGTGGTGCAGTTGACACACCTGAAGGATGGGATGCTATCCAGAGGGACCTGGACAAGCTGGAGAAGTGGGCCCATGGAATCTTGTGAGGTTTAACAAGACCAAATGCAAGGTGCTGCACCTGGGTCAGGGAAACCCCTGGTACCAATCCAGGCTGGGGGCTGAAACAGAGCAGCCCTGCTGAGGACTTGGGGGTGCTGGTGGATGAGAGGCTGAACATGAGCCAGCAATGTGAGCTTGCAGCCCGGAAAGCCAAAGGTGTTCTGGGCTGCTTCAAAAGCTGTGTGGGCAGCAGGGTGAGGGAGATGATTCTGCCCCTCTACTCTGCTTGGTGAGACCCCACCTGGAGCACTGCATGGGGCTCTGGGGCCCCCGGCACAGAAAGGACATGGACCTGTTGGAGCAAGTCCAGAGAAGGCCACCAGGTCAGGGAGATGGAGCACCTCTGCTATGAGGAAAGGCTGAGAGAGTTGGTGCTCTGCAGCCTGAAGAAGAGAGGGCTCCAGGGAGACCTTACTGCAGCCTTCCAGTACAAGAGAGGGCTATGAAAGCTGGAGAGGGACTTTTTACAAGAATATGTAGTGACA
Source organism: Neopelma chrysocephalum (assembly GCF_003984885.1). NCBI lineage: Eukaryota > Metazoa > Chordata > Aves > Passeriformes > Pipridae > Neopelma > Neopelma chrysocephalum. The sequence continues at coordinate 5,841,454 of NW_020897725.1, forward strand.
AGACAAGGGGGGATGGCGTCAAACTGAAAGAGGGCAGATTTAGATTAGATATACATAAGAAATTCTTTAATGTGAGGGTGGAACAGGCTGCCCAGAGAAGCTGTGGATGCCCCATCCCTGAAAGTGTTCAAGGCCAGGCTGGATGGGGCTTTGAGCAACCTGGTCTAGTGGAAGGTGTCCCTGCCCATGGCAGGGGCTTGGAACAACATGATCTTTAATGTCTCTTCCAACCCAAACCCTTCTGTGATTAGTGACAGGTTCCCTAACCAGTATTTTCAAGATTGAAAATTCACCTAGAAGTAGCAGAAACAATTCACACATGGTGAATTACCATTCAATTGTGAGCTATTTAAATTTTCAGCTCTCTTTACTACTTCAGAAAGAAAACACAGGAAAACACGAATAAAAGTGACAGCAAAATATGTCTAGAAGATTCCTAGTTTTAAGCTACATCCATTATAGAACACTTTTATAAAAAGGTACAAAGAATCTAAGTCTCACGGTTTAAGAGAAGATGGGGGAAGAGCACACCATGTATGTCTGGAATGTAAACTATTTCCAGTGAAACAAACTACGGGAGAATCTTATCCCTTTTCTGTAGAAACCCAAAGCATGCAGTATCAGTGTTCAGAAAGCAAAGCAAAGTGGTGTCACTATCAACTGAATGCACAACAGAGGGAGCCGTATGAGGCAGAAACAACACTGCCAGTTTTCACAGCAAAGATCTTCCTTGCAAGGCTTTTACAAAGGATATGTTTCTGACTAAACACTCTTCAGTACGCATATAAACAACCTTGACAGTTTTTCTCCTCCCTCATCTAAGCACACTGAAGACAAGACTATAGCTTGTTCTACGCCTGCAAAAAACACTTAGCTTTGAAGAGAAAAAAAATCTCCTAAGTGAAATATTACTACTTAGATTTTCTTCCTAAAACATATGGAATTATCGACAAATTCTCAGCATAAATATATTTAAGATTTCTAGCTATCCATCTCTGAACAGAAAATTACTATCACTTAAATTAACTAAGAAAATGGCTGATTCCATAGTTCTAAATGCAACAATATTGAATTTGATACCAAGAAACTTCCAAATTGCACATCATAAAGGAAGCCTTCCGTCCCACTGGCATTGCAGGCCTCAAAAAAATCACAGGTGTTTCAAACACAAATTGGTGAGGTTTATGATGGAAAGCTATCTCTGAAAGCTGAATTGAAAGCTTGATTTTATACTGGATTCCTCATCAATTTAAATACAAACAATCAGTTAACACAGAAATGATGCAAGGTTAAGAGTTTTAATGCAGATATTTATATCCATTCTTAAAAGACATACAAAAAGAATTCTTAAAAAATGCAATATGAACTTTATTGCATGTATCATGCCGTAATCATTTGGAGATACAAGAATAAATACAACAAAACCTTTAAGTTACTAAAGGTGGGACATATATATCTGAATAGAATTGATTGTCAAAGTGCCATAAATCATCTTGGAGATTACCGAACCATTTGACTTCAAATTCCATGACTGAAGCATTTACCAATGATGACAATGCTGAAGGGCCTATGCATTTTACCTCACCCTGAAACTCCTCTTTTAGTTTTTCTGGTATAAGATCCTGCCCCATAACCTGCAAAAAGAGTAAAAAAAGAAGATTGGAAACAATAAAACAACTTGCAGAAAAAAAACCAGCAAACATGGCTTTAACAACAGATCTTTATGAGCAAAGCCCTTGTCACATGAACCACACACCATCCTGGAGAAGCTCCCAGGTCACACTCAAGTTGCCTGCCTGTGGAATTCTGCAGTGGACAGGGAGAGCTGAGCCCAAGCCTCACAGCTGGACAACCCCTCCAGGCTTCTGGCTACACTTGCACGGCGTGTGTGTGTGGGGGGTTCACTCTGAACAGCAGCGGAAATCTCAATGCCAACTCTGCATTCAGTGCTCACCTCGCATCAGCATCAACACTGAACTCCTCCTGGGGCGTGTCCGAGCAAAGGGAAGTTTCTTTCCTTCGCCTTTTCCAACCCTGAGATAGCCTGCATGCTACTGCCCTCTCGTGGATGCAATCCCACAGACTGACTGCCAGCCCGGCAGTGGCTCGGCTGTCACTAACTAAAGCTGTAATGCTGAAAGCAAAGTTAGAACCTCACTGGTTCCCTTTTGTTCCTTAAGATAGAAGTCAGAAGCTCCATAAACAGCACTAAAAATGTTTAATCTCTATGAATAAAATCATGCAATATTACTCTCTTCCTTTGTATTTCTTTAAACTAGAAACCAGTACATCAATCATGGCTAGGCTTCGCGAACGAAGATTTGGGAAGGGCTCTACCCATTTTTCATGCAAGCGCGTTGGTGGCTAAAAAGGCCAATACGAGAAAGGCAAGTCCGGTTGCAAAAGACACAGCAGAAAGACTCCTTAGATGGTATATTCTGCAAGGTTCGATTCTTTCTGCGTTGTCTTTTCTCCTCAAGAGTGATCCTGCGTGCCTTCTCAAAAGCATCAGCAGCGTTATAAATAGTCTGTCTCCAGGCCTCCCGATTAGAGGCCAGAGTGGACCAGTTATGGTGATCAATATGCCCGAGGCTGAGTTGTTGCTTCAGGGAGTCCTTGTATCTTTTCTTTGGAGCTCCTCTCTTGCGGCAGCCGGTGGCAAGTTCACCATAGAGCAGGATCTTAGGGAGGCGGTGGTCCTTCATCCTAGAGATGTGCCCTGCCCAACGCAGTTGCGTTCTCAGGAGCATGGCCTCAATACTTGTGATTGCTGCCTGTTTGAGAACAGATGTATTGGTCACATAGTCTGACCAATGGATGTTAAGGATTGTACGGAGGCAGCGTTGATGGAAGCGTTCTAGGAGACGCAGGTGGTGGCGGTAGATGACCCATGATTCGGAACCATATAAAAGAGTAGACAGCACTATGGCTCTGTAAACACTGATCTTGGTGCTTTTCTTCAAGTGTTTATTACGCCAAACTCGTTTATGGAGTTTTCCAAAAGCACTGTATGCCTTCGCTAACCTATTGTCTATCTCCCCATCAATCTTACCATCTGAGGAGATGAGGCTGCCTAAGTAATTAAACTGTTGGACTGAATTGAGTTCTGACTGGCCGATGGTGATGTGGGGACGGTGGGGGACTTCCTGAGGTGCAGGCTGATGGAGAACTTCTGTCTTCTTTAAGCTGACTTCCAGCCCAAAGAGCTCAGCAGCCTCTGCAAAGCAGGATGTTAAACGCTGCAGAGCTGCTTCTGTGTGGGCAACAAGGGCGGCGTCATCAGCATAGAGCAGCTCCCGGACAAGATGGTTTAGGGTCTTAGTATGGGCCTTCAGTCGCCTTAGGTTGAATAGGCTTCCATCAGTACGATATCGAATGTAGATACCGTCCTGATCATCGAGGTCTGCCGAGGCCCTTTGAAGCATCATACTGAAAAAGACTGTGAATAGGGTAGGAGCGAGAACGCAGCCTTGTTTCACACCATTCTTTATTAGAAAGGGCTCAGAAAGTGTGTTGCCATATCTGACTTGGCCGTGCTGATCCTCATGAAGTGAGATGATCATTTTAAGGAACTTGGGGGGACAACCTAAACGTTCCAAAATCTGCCAAAGACCTTTTCTGCTCACAGTATCGAAAGCCTTGGTGAGGTCGACAAAGGTTACATAGAGACCTTTGTTCTGTTCCCTACACTTCTCTTGCAGTTGTCTGAGAACAAATATCATGTCTGTGGTGCTCCTGTTGGCTCTGAAGCCACACTGACTTTCAGGTAGAATTTCTTCTGCTATAGCGGGTATTAGTCTGTTCAGGAGTATTCTTGCCAAGATTTTGCCAGCAATGGAGAGCAGAGTAATACCACGGTAATTTGAGCAGTCTGATTTAGTACCTTTCTTCTTATACAAGGTGATGATGACTGCATCACGAAGGTCTGAAGGTAGTTCGCCTAGTTCCCAACAGCGCACCACAAGCTCATGAAATTTAGCATGGAGTGCAAGGCCCCCATGTTTCCAGACTTCAGGTGGAATTCCATCAACCCCAGCTGCCTTGCCGATTTTCACCTGCTGTATGGCCTTGAGGGTTTCTCCTAGAGTGGGGGCAGTATCCAATTCGTATTTCACTGGTTGTTGTGTGATGGACTGAATTGCTGAGTCTTGTACTACACGGTTGGTACTGAAAAGAGTCTGAAAGTGTTCAGACCATCTATTCAGAATGGAGGTTTGATCTGTCAGAAGCGTTTGACCATCTGCACTGAGTAGTGGGCTTTGGACTTGGTATGTAGGCCCGTATGCTGTTTTCAGGGCCTCATAGAATCCTTTGTGATCCCCTGTATCTGCACATAGTTGAGTTTTTGCAGCTAGATCGGTCCACCATTTGTTCTGGATGTCACGGAGTTTCTGTTGGAGTTTGCTGCAAGCAAGACGAAAGGCTGTTTTTCTAGCGTGACAGGAAGGCAGTGCAAGGTGTGCTTGGTGGGCGGTTCTCTTCTTCCTCAACAATTCCTGGATTTCTTGATTATTTTCATCAAACCAGTCCTTGTTCTTCTTGAGGGAGAACCCTAAGGATTCTTCAGAGGATTGCAGGATGCTACTTTTAATATGCTGCCAAATTGTTTCGGGAGAGGAAACTGCAGAATCTGTGGAATGGTTATCAAGCTTAGTTTGAAGGTTTGCCTGGAATCTTTCTCTTACTGTGGCTGATTGGAGATCGTTAACTTGGAGTCTTCTCCTTGGGATACTGCCCCTCTTGGGTTTGAATTTGAGATAAAGGTTGAGTTTACAGCGCACAAGCCGATGGTCTGTTTGACATTCTGCGCTGGGCATCACGCGGGTATGGAGGACATCGCGGACATCTCTCTGTCGCACCAAGACATAATCAATGAGGTGCCAATGCTTAGACCTGGGGTGCATCCAGGTTGTCTTCAGACTATTTTTCTGCTGAAAGATAGTATTGGTGATGGTGAACTGTTGCTCCGCACAGAATTCTAGCAGAAGTCGACCATTATCGTTGCAGCTTCCAACACCATGCTTGCCTAATACTCCTTTCCAGGCTTCAAAATTCTTACCTACTCTGGCGTTGAAATCACCAAGGATAATGATCTTATCATCTGCGGGCACCTTTTGGGTAAGACTGCGCTGCCAGTACATCAAACAGAACAAAGAAATGTAAAATATTATCTCTGGCTTTTTCTGAAAATATGTAATACATTTTCTGGAAGTGTTTAATATTGCAGTGGCCATCAAAGTAATATCCACTTCCATTTCAGACTTGTGATTCACTTTGGGGCATCTAAAATTCCTGAGATAAAATGTGCATCCCAGGAAATGCACAGCAATGACACACCCGCAAATACAGGTCCAGTGAGAAACTTAACAACCCTGAACAGTCCTGAAAGGAGAATCTCAGCAGATCAGAGATACACCCATGACGCAGGCCAGAGCTCTATAGGCATCCCTGTCAGATCCAGGTAACACATTGCCAGCAGCCCGCCCCAGCTAATTTCCCTTCTGTCCTGGCACAGTTCAATAGCACAGGGGAGTGTCATGCTTACAGGACAACCAGTCTACACAGAGCTGAGAACTTGCACACAGCAAAACATCCCCTTACCTTGGTCATCAACAGCAAGGAGTTTTCATCAAAACCAAGTCGTGCCACTTTGTCATCGATTTCTTTTTGACCTTTTCTGTTATTCTCTAGCACAAAGGACGACTGTTGCAACTGGGTAAGCTGAAATAGAAGCCTGGAAAAAGAAAAGCAGTTAAAAATTGGCACGGCTGGCAAAAGAGTAAGTCGGCAGACCTAAAACCAACCCAAATGTAGTACTTTAAAACAGCCATTCCTGACTTTTGCTGACTGCAAAGTAAATACATCCGTATTAACCCAGCACAGGTACGGTGTATCTGTGCTACGACAGACCTGCTGAGAAGTATTTTTGAAAAACAACATGCCAAGTATCTCTGGTTGCTCTGCACAAACATTTTTCTCCCCATATATTCGATACACCATTCTAAAATGAGGCTCAGACCTGTGATCATAACTGCACCCACCAGGTGTCCCACGTCCTTACTGCAGCCTAACAGGACAGCAGCACATTTTTTTCCTATGCAGTGATTATCTTTGTAACCTGAAAAGCTAGAAATTTGGGGGTTTTAGACAAATATCAAACATTCTCCCCACACAGGCCAAACCTGGAATATTTTATAAAAGCTTTCACCACAGTTTATGTTCAAGCAGTGCCCCAGAAGTCACCACCACCATTCAGTGAAGGGTAGACATGCTCACCACATGGCTTCATGTCACAGAGTCCCATCACCAACTGCTCAACCAGAGAGAGCAGTGGCAGTTTGCAGAGCCCTCCTCACACAAGGACTGTAAAACATGTCATCAGAGGAAATACTCAGGTATCCGTATGTTTGTCTCACATCTGCCCGTCAGGTGGATTAACAGGTACTGTGCTTTTTTTACACTTCTAGGAACATTCAGAGATATTGCATTTCCTGTGAACTCTCTGAAATTCACAATGGGCATTACTGTAGGGATAAATATTAGTTTTAGAGAATTTATTAAGGTCCAGAGAAAGGCCACGAAGGTGATCAAAGGACTGGGAAGCCTGCCATTCAAGGAATGGCTGGGAGAAATGGGTTTGTTCAGAATTGAGAAAAGGAGTCTTAGGGGAGACCTTGTCACTGTGTTTCAGTATTTAAAGGGTGGCTACAAAGAAAATGGAGACTTCCTTTTTACAAGGAGCCACATGGAAAAAATGAAAGGTAATAGGTATATATTAATTCTAGAGAGATTCCAACTGGATATGAGAGGAAATTTTTTTTACAATGAGAACAATCAGTCATTGAATAATCTCCTCAGCAATGTTGTGGATTCTCCAGTGTTGGACAGTTTTAAGATTCAGCCAGAGAGGGTGCTGGGCCATCTTGCCGAGATCATGTTTTTGCCAAAAAAGGTTGGACTAGATGATCCTTGAGGTCCCTTCCAACTTGGTATTCTATGATTCTACAATATTCAACCAAGGGATCATTGGAACTTAGCTGTGTTATTGCTGAAACCGTGTTTAATTCAAGCTTTATGCATAAAGAACAACAACAAATTTTTTAACACATTTACTGAATTTAAGTGAAGCTGGTGTTATAATAATGGTGTGCATTTTTTAAAGAGAAGACTCAAGATCTTAGACGAAAACTTTCATTTGAGCATTATAAGCATCAAAATTTACAAATCTGAACCAACAAACCATCTGTAAATTCAATAAAGTTTTGACTGGGAAATTCAAAGTGAAAATGGAAAGTATTTTTAATTTATAAAATTTTATGTTTCAAAATTTGCATCAAAACAATGTAAAAAAGAATGAAATATCACTAAAAATTAAATAAATTTCTCCAATTTTTTTCAAAACTAGGAGAGTCAACTGCTCATAATGCCTTAAAACAGAACCTTATTTTCTACAAAAAGCAATACTAACATCCCTTTCCCAGGTGCAATTTATCCTGCACATATATTTATGCAACATTTACATCCCACTTAAAATCCAGCACACCTAAAAATGTTAGACAGCCTATATAATGTGTAAGCCCTGGGCAGGGAAGAAGCTTACCCTGAACAAGTGTATGTGCAAATACAGTAACACTCTGTGATACTGTGCAGCCAAGCAAGGAAACCCTACCATTTATAATTGGCTCAATCCTGAACCATACACATTGAAACAAGCAACACAAATTATTAATATGAATGTAGCTTTAATATTCAATATCAGTACTAAATCAGTTAACTTCTTCCAAGTAGCAATTAAAGTCTCCATCTCTTAGTCTGAGTACAGTTAAAAGCCACTGTATGTTTTTTTTATATTTCCTAGATCTTGCCCTAACAGGGCAGTTATAAAGTGTTCTCTGTAAACATTTGTGGAAGTTTCTAAGATGCCTTTAAATACATTCAGTGACTAATACATTACCAAGAGGCAAGAGGGGGAACAAAACATCCAAGATTATTTTAACAAAACCAGTTCTTAATTATCTCTTTGAAAGATTACGTTTTGGGGATTTTTGCTGCGTGCAAGAGTTTTAGGATGAGGGGAAAGAAAAAGAAAGAGCGTTTTAATGCAGCCCTGTCAATCAGTTGTCACAGAGTTCATTTTTCAACCTCATCCATTATGCAGATTGGGGTATTATTATGAAATACATTTTCACTCAAGCATGAGGCTTCAACCAAATAAGACAGGTGGCACTCACAGAAGGAGGACTGGCTATGCCTTCCCTTTGGGGCACTTCTGCTGCTGCATCTTTAATATCAGACCAGGGATCAGCCATGGTCTAACAGGAGCATTTGTTGAAGAACACACCCCTTTGTACATAATTACTTGAAAAGATTCACATTATAAGCTCATTAAAAACTGCTTTATTTCTCAACGGTGCATGACACTGGTTTATTCTTTCCACTCAGATTTAGACTCTTCACAGCTACCACGCTAGTAGGCTTTGCTTTTTAGATCTGCAGCAATAGCAGGAGGCTTCTAAGTTAGTGTTGCCAACTCTGAAACAAACATTTAAACTGAAAATGTAAACTGAAAATAATAAGGCAGGGAAAAATATGCTTTACATTGTTCTTGACTGGGAGAAGTTAACATTATTCTAAGAATACGTATGGTTACCTTGCTCTAATAAACGAGGCACATGCCTTTATCCCAACTTTCTTCGACATGTTCTGCTTCCAGGACTTGGAGTCTGCGCATTTCCCTTTGTCCGTCCTTTCCAGTTCTCCCAAAGTGCAGAGGAATTCTTTCACCACTTGGCTGCTGCTACAAGTCACTGCATTCTCCCCCTTTGTTTCTGCAGCAAGGCTGGACCAAGGGCCTTCTTTCTGGCCATCTGATTGGTGAGGCTGCAAATTAATCTCTCTTGCAGTTGGTGTTTTGAAACGACTGTCACTTACTCTAACCTCTTCAGAACGATTTAGATTTGTTCCTGGAACGACTAACGGAGACAAATTCTGTAAAAGGCCCATATAAGCTTCAGCAAGAAATTTCCAGAACCAGGGGTTGAAAGGATGTAAGCAGATCAGTTGCTGCAGACACAAGATCTTTTTTTCTACATTTTCCACACCCTGGTAAATGGAAAACTGCAGGTTGAGAACCATCGTTAAGTGATCTGTGTTGGTAGCGCTGTTTCTCTAGAAACAAAAGATAACAGATTAAAAACAGGAGTAGAACAGAATCATCCTTCAGAGTCTAAGAAAATGTCTCCCTAAATAAAGACATACAAACACCACAAGGTAATTTTTAAATTGTCCAAATGGTGCTCTTAATTTTAAATGATACAAGGGGATACAGATCTTGCATGATGGATCTGACAGCATTCCCTCAAGCTGCTTTGTCCCAGTCTGAAGGCAAGAAGGTCCCAAATGCTGTCATTTGTTTATTTGCCTCCAGTGTTATACAGCTGCCTTTCTTTGCAGTATAAATACCTTTTATATAAGATAAACAGCATCAGTAAAATTCCACCAGACTTCAGAGCCTCTAGATTTTTTCCTTTACGGGAAAAACTCAATTTGTGCCTAGATACTCTTCTTGGTGGCAGTTTGGCAGCAAGTATACGGAAATAAAAGGGAGTTTTGAACTGTCACTTTTATAGTGGAAAGATTTAAGCACTCATTTATCCCCTTTCTTATAATTCCTATTACATTGCATTAATTCTGCCTGGCAGAGCATGATATTTAGTCCCTTCCAGGACTACCAGCTTCCCTGCACAGGGAGCTCATTGTGGTACAGGGTGTTCTGATTTCTAAAGAGTGATTATATCTGCAATGACAGTTACCCTCTGTTTACCAAATACTCTGAGCATTGAACATCCTGAAGGATTATACAAATGAAAATTATTTTTCCAGAAAATGGTCTGTACAAAAGAACTACTGGCAATGTTTTAAAGTTCAAAGCCTAAAAGAAAAACTGCATTATTTACCATTTTTTCTGTAATACCCAGAGCCTCCTTGTGCCTTCCTAAGCGAGATAAACACCGAGCCTGGCCCTCTTGGACATCGCGTCTCATTGCAATGTTGCCGGGAGGTAAGAGCTGTAGGCAGTTTGAGTATTCACACAGGGCTTTCTGGGATTGTCGACAAGAAGAAAAGCCAAACAAAACAGTGAGAGATCTTCATTTAAAAGCAAGCCTGACAGTATGTTTACAACTACAGTCACAAAGGGAATTCAGGACTTGAAGTCCACATTTTCATTTCTCCAGACTCAGCTACCACCTGTGCCAGCAGCAGATGAGGTTCCAGTACCACACAGCCAAGTCTAGATGGTGAGGAGCAGCCTCAATTCTAACTCATGTTTAGGCTGCAGCAGGATTCACCACGCATCTGTCCACCTCTCTCCCACCAGCCTTGATCCAGAAGGATCATTTACTGACCTGGGTAATATGTGACACAAGGCATCTTTCTACCAGCTACCAACACAATGATCTGAGCACTCATCCTAAATCTGGGGGATCTTGTTTCTAATCCATGACAGTCTCCATGGGAAGGTTTGAACCTGCAAGGACCTCACCTCACACAATCAGTAAGTCAGAGAATACAGCAAGGAAGTTGAATCTCCATCATTCCTGTAGGGCGGTTCTAACGTGCATGAAATAAATATTAATTGGGCTAAGGAAAAAGACAAGAATGAGTAATACTGCTGTAGCTTAATGCTCAGGGCACTCACTGGGACTCCAATTAACATTTAAATACATTAAATTAAGTATTCAGTGATACTAACTCTAGAATCTTGATTCCTCCCCCGTTGTGTAAATGCTCAGATGAGAAGACTAAAGAGCAGTGCTCATTCTCCCATCTCTCAAAATGAATATTTAATTATTTCCTGCAAACTTTAATGGCTCCAACAGAAAAAGCTTCCAGGAGACATACCCTAAATACTTCCTAGCAAAATGGCTGAAACATTTTTCTTCCCTGGTGTTAAGCTCACATTTCTTCTCAAGCAAAAGAGGGAGCTCTGTGCCCAGTGTGTGCACCAGCCACTGGTGAAAATGGATCAGAGGTCTGAGGACAACCCTATTTGCCTTGTTACCTGGCAAAGGGATATAACCTGGCAAGGATCAGGCATTATGAATCCCAAACAGATTCTACAGTCCTAAAGATGGGCACAGCTTAGATCACTGCTGTCCTTGGCATTTCCTACCAAGTGGCCTAGCCTGAAGTAAAAAAGTATTCATAAAAGTGAAGAGATTACTGTCCCCATTTATATGTTTCCAGCCCCCTTTCTAAGGCCAGTGCTTTCAAATCTTTAATTTTATGTGCAGTCTAGTTCTGGTTCTTGTTCTGCCACAGTGATCTAGGTTAGCAGTAAGACTGAAGACATTTTTAACATGGATCACTGCAACAAAAAAAGAGTCTGTTCCATTTAGCAGATTTGAAGAGGTGTCATTCTTTCCTGAGAGGGAACCACAGCACACAAGAAGAAATCTGCTCTTCCTGAGGGTCACTAGCCACGTCCAACCGCAGCCTGAGGCATCTCTCCTCTCAGCACACTTCTGTGAATCCCTTCAGGGCATCTCAGCTGAGAGTGGAAAACATCTCTCAGCATGATCATTATGGTCAGCGTGATCAGTGCCAACTGAGGTACTAAAAGATCCATAAATCCAATAGGCAAGGCAAAAGGAGTAGAGTCAGAAGTCAGCTGAGGGCTTTGAAATCAGGGAGCCTGAAATGCAAACCGTGGGCTGAAACAGGAAGCTATTACAGCTGAAACACGGGCAGGAGCTGCTGATTTCAACAAGGAAACAAGGTAACGAGAGACCGGATCCTGCAAATAGGACTGCAAACGGCAGGGTAGCATGGATGATGAGGAATGCGGCTCAGGAAGTACCCAGCGAGGAGAGGTCTAGGACTACAGCAGGCAGGAACAGCAACGGGCACCATCAATGCACGGCAAAGGCACAAGCAGCCATCCGGAGCGGGCGGAGGCAGCAGAGAGCCGGGACGATCAATGATGGGGCCGACGCTACTACTACCTGACAGCGATCCGACAGCCTGTCTGGGACATGGTATCATCCCCAGGAGCTGAGAAACCCACACGCCAAGCTCTGTCTGACCACGACTCCCACGGCCACAAACACTCTCTCCGCTCACGCTGAGCTGCTCAGACGCGCACGCCGGGCTGGGATCAGTTCCGGGGCAGCGTAGATTCCTGCACGGTTTGCTCCTGCTGGCTCCAGGATGGATGGGGGCAGCAAGGACGGAGCCCGGCCGGGAACTGCCGTCCTTTCACCACGACCCAGGAGCCACCGAGCCGGACTAACCACGGCACAGCCCCCGGAGCCGCAGGCCGCGGTACATCCCGCACATTCACACCGGCTCAACGCGCCAGGGGCTGCAGGAGCGCCCCGGGATATGTCCCCACAACCTCCCCCGGCCCTCGCCCTGGCAATACCTCGAAGTCCCGCTGCCGGTACGCCCAGTCCGCCCGGAACTTGCTGCCCGTGACCTCGTCGGCGCCATCCCCGTCCCCGCCGTCCGCGCTGAGAAACCACTGCGGGCACACAAGAGCACACGCGGGCCTGTCACGGGCTGCGCCGCGCCCGCCCCGCCCGCCCGCGCTGCTCCCGCCGCCCCGGCCACTCACCTGGGGCTCGCAGTGCCTGGCGCCGCTGGGAGCCCCGGCCCCGCCGCCCGAGAGCCGCTCCCGGCTCGGGGAGAACAGGGAATCCTCGAACTGCGGGCCCAGCTCCATCGCTGCCGCTCCCAGCGCGCCCTCCGCCGGCCCCGCGCCGGGTCAGGGGGAGGAGATCGGCCAACGAGCACTGTGAGGGGAGGGCTGTGAGATCGTGTAATAAACAGAGATCGGCCAGCGGGCACTGTGAGGGGAGAGCTGTAAGATCACGTAATAAATAGCTGAACCGGAGCCCCGTGTGCTTTGATAAATTAACTGCGTGACTGTAGAGTTGCTCTGTGAGTATCTCGGCCCCCGTGCCGGTGCAGGGATGAGGGGGAGTGTGTTTTGATAACTTCGCCATTTGGTTTCAGTTCTGCCCCAAAACAGAAGGGGAAACTTGTGTGTAACCTGCTCTAGGTGACTGTCCTTCATAGTTGGACTAGATCTCCAGAGGTTCCTTCCAACCCTAACAGTTTGGTGATTCTGTGAAATCTCAGGCTTTCCACAAGAGGCTTTCCCAGAGGCCCCTACACTGTGCTATGGGAGATGGGGACATGACCAAGTGAAGACTGATCCTAGACCATCAGGATGTCAAGACTCAGGCACAGGGCTGCTCATTGAGGGTGCCCAGGCGGGGCTGTACCTGTCCCAGCTGTCTGCCCTGCCTCATGGTGCAACCACGGTGCTGTTTTAAGTGTAGTACAATGCTGTTTCCTCTCTCCACCTTGCCTGTCCATCCATCCATGAAGGTCCATTTTATCTCATCTAATCACCACACAGGTTTGGAGGTGGTGAGCTGAAAAGTTCTTCCTTAACCTGCAAAGTGGACTAATGAACTTCTCTATACCAGAACAGCTTTTGAGGCCAAAGTACTGCTTGTATGGATAATTGTAAAGGTTTCCTTCTAGTAGACGTGTAAAACGTGTTCTGGGGTTGTTAGGGTTTTTTTTCTTTCTTTCTATGTGCTTGAAATACCCTTGCATACCATCATAGCTATGACTGAATATAGCATGACCCGACATAAATACCAGGGTAGAAACTCAACTTTGGCAGGTAGATTTGCTCAGAAAAATAAATGCAAGTTGACGTTTCTTTTGCTTTTAAACTTACTGTTTAGCAAACAAGCTCTCCAGGACAGAGGAAACTGTTCAGCAAGTCTGGAAAGAATCAGTTTACTTGACATGCTTCAGTCTTTCTGCTACAAGTATCAAGGTAGTTGAGGACAGAGCTGCTTCTATGTGCACACCAAAACCAGGCTGGCTTCCTGCTGCCCACAGGCAGAGGAGTCAGACTGTGGAGGTTTGCACAAGTGTCTGAACAGTTACAGCGCCTGTAGGTCTCCTCACATACACTGGATACACACATTCCTTTCCCACTACCCCAGGACTGCAGGTCACACTGCAACACACCAATATAATGAATGAGGCACAAAAATCCAGAAAGACAAAGAAGAACAAATCAAAAAGAAAAACTAAAAAAGAAACATGAGTAATCAAAGTGAAATGTGGCCCCAGCTCAAAGTAAAACACAAAGAGCAAGGCACTCCCAGGGGCAAATCCCACAGCAGCTGGTTGGCTGCCAGCTTGGATTGCAGAGTCCTCCAGGGCTGGGGGTTTCAGCCATCATTTCTTCTGAGGATACAAACGTGGTCTGCAAAGGCTCTGTTGCAATGCAGAGAATGCCTTTGTCTGGTAAGTCAGTGATAGGAGAGCCATGATTCCTGAGTGCCACACAGGGGGCCTAGCAGCTGACTGTCATAAGTCATAGGCATAATATTGCCTCTCTTCTTCTTTTCTCCCTTGCCTGGCTCTCCCCTGCCCCCACCTCCCCTCAAGACATTTAAAAGGCTCCTCATATATTAGTTACAGAAATAAAAAAATGCAAATTTAGGACATTCCTCTGCCATGTCAGCACCGGAGATTTGCTCAATTTCTCCCCTAAGACCCAAGTCGTCAGTGTAGCTGCCAAATACAAATTCTAACTGTACTTAAGTAAAGCTGTTTGCCTGAGTTTGCATGGCATGATTTGCCATGGTGCTGTTAGCCTTGGCTTCATGCAGGAGAAAACATCATCCCTGGAAGAGGCAGCTTTGAGGGGGCTCAGATACACGAGCCCTACAACAGTCTGTGCTGCTGCAGCTGCTCTGTGTAGGCAGCTTCAGGAATAAAAAGAAGCTGTAGATGAATCTCTTCCTAAAGACAGCCAATGTCTTACTCCAACCCCAGGCTAAACCACCAGCTCAGCACACGAACACTGGACCAGTAAAACAAATGGGTTCCAGTAAGCTGTGGTCTCCAGCAAGTTCCTGCATCAGCAAAGCTATTGTGGCTGTTCACACGAGCGTGCCTTGTGATGGCAGCAGCGAGGGGCTGTGACCCAGCTTCAGCCTCGGTGAGCAGGGGCAGGCGACCGTGCTTCATCTTGCAGTCAGGGTGAGCCCAGAGACAGCCCAGGCGGTGGAGACAACTCCAGTGATAGGCAGGAATTTGTCACGCTGTCCTATTGCCCAGGTCTTCTGGCCAGGGAAAGAAAATGGAGCATGGAAGATGGAGTTTGCCTAAAGCCCCTCTTCACCCTTCTTCCCAGTCTACTCTGAGGAAACATTAATTCAGAAGAATTGTCCTCCAGTGCTTCTTTAATTACTGATATTATTTGTATTGTGATAGCCTCCATGGGTCCTCACCACAGCCCAGCCACTCTTGTGCCAGGAGAACACACATCACACATGTTTCAGAGACCATCAAGCACACATGGTAGAAAAAAGAAACCTCATTCAGCAACTAGGGCCCTGTCTTGGTAGGCACTACCCACACACACTGGCTAGGGAATAATGCAGCTCTCATATGGTCTATAGCTTTATTAAAATATGCTAGAAAGGAGCTGCCTTTGGAAGAAAGCAAAAGAGAGACTAGTTCCCTTCTCAAAGCAAGAGCGCTGCCTGTAGTGAGGAGGGCAGTAAGGCCCACAGGCAGCATTCCTCAAAGGATGGCGTGGCTCCTGAATCCTTAAGTGGATTCTTCCAGACATTGTGAAATATTCCTACCTTGAGGGAAGATTAGTTTTCAATAGTCACAACACAGGCTCTTCCCTTAACACACTCATGAAAAGAGAAGAGGAGCAGTTCTTTATTTGCTGACATTGTCTCACTGTGGCCTTGTCTCATGCCTTTTATTTATATGGCAAGTTCTTTACAGCTTCATCTTCTTTGCATGATGTCACACATAAGGGGATATTGTCCATGACTAACTGGGAGAGTAATACAAATAACAACATTTCATAGCTGGGGGCAAACAGAGGTTATCACTACTACAAACTACAGACAAAACTGCAGTTAAAGCTCCCATGAGCTCAGATGAACTCTAGCATATCTTACTATGATGGTAGTAAGTTCTAGTTCTAGTAAGACACAACAAAAATTGAGTGGGGAGGTGAGGGGCTGTGCATCATGGAAACCAAAGAGTACAAACTGTTGTTAACATAAGCCAAAAGCTTTTTAGAGATCCTTAGGACAGACAGGAGAAGATGAATCCCCCAAAAGATGGTTCATTTGCCTTCTCTAACTTAAGGCAGTACAACCTTTCAAATCCCTGGCAAGCCATATTAACTAGGCCATAATCCTTCCCCCTCAGGTGTAACAAAACCCAATAAAGTTGTTATTGCCAAAAGGATCCTCCGCACACAGATGTGTTCAGCTATTAACAGGGTTTGCAACTATTTTCTGTCTAGTAAGATAAATGGTGAACAGAATGAGCATGCCCGGAGTTTGACCAGAAAGCTGATGAAAAGTGGAAAAAAGCTTTCTGGAAAGACAGAAGGAAGGTGGTGATCAAATGCTAGAACAAATCCTAGAGCAGGGATCTTCCTGTGCAAGCCTACACATTTCCAGTACTGATGTGACCATGTGCCTTGTCTGAACTGCTTCACTCAGCCGTGCTGTACAAGCACTAAGGTTGTACCTTCATGGTTTGTGGACACAAGGTGGATGCCAAAGTCATGACAAAGGGTGGTATCTCCAGTCTACTGCTCTAACCAGAAAAAAACCCAACAGACCAGTGGTAAGACCCATGGGAATGGCCTGAAGTTGTGTCAGGAGAGGTTTAGGTTAGATATTAGAAAAAGTGATTCACCCAGAGGGTGGTTAGGCACTGGAACAGGCTCCCCACAGAAGTGGTAATAGCACCAAGCCTCTGACAGAGTTCAAGAAGCATTTGGACAGTGCTCTCAGGCACATGGTGTGACTCTTGGGGATGTCCTGCGCAAGGCCAGGAGTTGGACTCAATGATCTGTGTGGGTCCCTTCCAACTCATATTCTATGATTCTGTGATTCTATGACTCTCTGTTGGGCATGGTGAAGTTTGTATGCCTTCTTCTGTGCCCTTTTTTCAGTTTTATCAGTTTTTGTGAAAACTCATTAACTTGTCCTGGCCACCGTTATGCTGGTTGCTTAATTACTACTTGTGATGAAACCAGGCCACAGAGACCACAGTGGATTCGTTCGTTACCTCTCTAGGTTAAAACTTTACTCCTGTGGTTTTCAAGACTGGGCAGGACTAAGTACCACTGGTGGTAAATCCTCTAGGACACCATTTAAGACCTCTATTTTAACAACATCAAATAAACTGAGCTGATTTCCTACAATATTGCTGTGTTGCACCAACAAAGAGAAACTATTCAAAAGAACTAGAAAAAAATATGCTACACTGAAGGAATAGACCCAGAGCTTCAGGACTGGCCTTCAGGGACCCTCACAATTCATGGGCTTTTTCTATTCCACTCTCCTTTTCCATATGGAGGCTGCCTCCACAAGGGAAACCACCACACTGCTGATTCTCCACTGCCTCATATCCCATGCAGCTTTTGCACTCTGGAGAGGACTAGTGGAAAGAAACTGCTATTAAATTTAGCTTCTACGGCTTCACATTTGCCTTATACAAGTATCAGTGCCTGCAGAAAGTGTGAGGCGCAGCAGAGGGAAAGCACTGCTCAACGAACACATGCAAACAAAATGCAGAAATTCAGAATGGACTTTGCCCACAACTGCTCCCTTCCCCCAGTTATTGCTCTTGAAATGAATTTAGAGCAAAGAAAATCATAAAACATACATTGATGATGCAGTTTTTAACTCTGTGGTGTCACTAAGAAAAGTAACGAGCCACTTCCATCACAGGGCTTCCGCGGGCCTCCATTTCTGCACTTTGGGGGTGCCAGGTGTGATACCTGCTCAGAAATCCATGCAGCTGGACTTCATCTGGAGCCTCTGGCCAGATGCTGGAAACAAACTTCAGAATTGAGAGCAGTTACAATTTCAGTACTATTTGTACCATCTCCTTCGTTTCAAAACACATCACTATTAGAGGCTATTTGTGGGCCCTCTTCCATGTTAGCCCCGTAAGACAGGCTTCACTGAAATTATATTTTTTCCACTCTTTGGCTTTCATTTAGGAAAACTGAAAATCACTAAGAGCAGAATTACAGCCAACACTGACCTTTATTTTCACCCAAAGACACAAATCAACTAGGTGTGACACACACTTTCATTCCCTTATTCCATCTTTTCTTTCTTCTACCAAATATTTTAAGATAATGAAGATCAGCTCAGCACTGAGCCTGTGAAGAAACGCACATGGGAGAGGAATTAGTCATAATGCTTATAGTTCAGCATTATAGCAGTAGAAACATATACTGAAATGTTTCATTTTACAGTATTTTAAGTGCAACAAGTCATTTAACCACCAAAATGTTAGAAATCACCATGTGAGACTGAAGACCACCACCAGCAATATTTCAAAGCAACACCAAGCCCACAGGGAACAATTTATAGAGGGAACTTTTTGGCATTCAAAGGAAAATAAAGCAGTGAACAAAGTAGCTCGGTATTTTAAATGCGTAAAAATAGTAGTTGACAGTATTGTTATGAAAACAAATGCAAGATGAAAGAGGCTGGGAAGAGGAGGCTGAGAGAGGGGAAACAACCCACAGGGCCAGCTGGTCTCTTGTGAAAGTACCTACTGAACTGCAACATTCTGGAATGGTTGGTAACACTATAAACGAAAAGGTAACTTTTACAAAAAGGTGACTGCATACATAACCTGAGCTTCTCATAACTCCCTCATTAGCTGATGGATTCTTGAATAACCTTTCTTTTGTTTTTACCAAACTGAGTAAAACTATGTGGCCAAGCACGAAGCTGTACTGACTACTTGTGCTCAAAGCAGTGTGTGTAGGTCACTGCTTCAGCTCACGATGTAGTGTTTCACACTAACATGAGCTACAGCACAGGAACCACTCTATGGCTTTAAACATCTTTGGTGGGGATAGGTCTGTAGGCACAATGCCAGGTCCTGCTGGAAAAACTAGGTCTCGAGCCCCTCCAGCTGCAGCACAGCAGTTGAAGGAGATGGGTGATGAGTCACCCAGTGCAGAACACAGCACTGCCTCCGGCAGGGAGCTGTGAGCGATGGCAATGGCAGAAATGCAGAGCTCAACAGCAGCTCTTACCTCAGACCCTCCTTCTCTGAGGACAAGGCACATGTTAGAGTAGCCACAAAGCATCAAGTCCAACCAACAGGGACTTCAGTGAGGAGGGGGTTCCTACTCACCCCTACTCTTCCCATCCCAAATATTTAAAATGCCATAATAAAGACAATCTGCCTTAATGAGAAAAATCCCATGAACATCCCTGGGCTGCTGACATGGCAGAACACTTCAGCAACGAGCAGCTGTACTGACTCACACATGAAGCTGACCTGACACTGGCTGTTCAGCCAAGCCAGTTCTCTAAATTCAGTGCATCTGAGGAACTGGTGAAATTCAGTTTTTGTGTAACAGGAAAAAAGATATTTGAGAAAATCTGGTCTGTGACATGTTCATACAGACAATCATGATTCCTGGTTTTCACACCACCTCTTAAAACCACACACACTCAGTAAGGAGACATTTATTCCATTATTTCTGTTTTCAAATTTTTGGTACAAAGTTTATTTTCAGAAGTTCTCACATGATCCTTTCTTCTACCAGCATCTTTTAGGATTTTTCTATCTCTGATTTATTTTCTTTATCTGTTGAAGCAAAAGCAATAATTGCTACAGAAAGCAATAATGGCAATATTACAAATATTTTACAGCAGCATCCATTCATTTCTTTGCCTCAAAAAAATAACAAAAATAAATCCAAAGACAAGATCCATTCGGCCACAAAGGCTTAGGTTTTTGATATCCAGAAGTATGCTGCGTTCCCATATATGAGTTGTACAAGTCCAGCACAACCTTCCAAGTTTGTGCAGAGCCTGATAAATAAGACACAGAAATATCAGTTACATTATACTGTTTCTAAGAACTTTTACTCTGTAAAATGTTTGGTCACTCAAAGCTATAAGCTTAATCACATATCAAAGAACACAGGCAATAAAGCCCATCTTACTAGAACATATAGTATTAGGCCAAACAAAATATAAGAGGACAAAATCTAGTGGTCACTGAAGCCTCTTCAAAAAAGGTCTAAAACAGAATGTTTCCATCATGTATCAGAATAAAAACGTACTGTATTAAAATTTGAATTATTTTTTTTTTACAAGCTGTCTTTTAATCAGTCTTCTATTTACAGTGCAGAACTGCCAATTGCAGTAGTTTAACTTTGGCACAACACTAAGTTCCAATCCTTTTGAGTATTCAAGTCCTGTGTGTGTCCAAAAATTTTCTTGGTTTCACGAAAGATTAGGCCCATTCACAGTTAACCAGTTATCTTGAAATTTTTCAAGAATTGCTTCCCCTTCACCACATTGGGCAGCTACAAAGGAAAGACATTGTAAGCTATTGCATCATTCAAAAGAAACTCTTCATTCTAAACAGTGACAGTATTGTTGCTTCCTTTAACATCACGTACACCAGACAGATCACACAGACAGCTACATACTGGACACCTTTCTAAAAACCTTGCTGGTCGTTAGTGAATCATCTTCCTCATACTTCAAATACATAACAATGCATTAACTTAATTTCATTTCACATGTCAAACAGGACATTTAAATATATTGCAATATATTATAGAAAATTGCAAAGCGCCATCATTTCTGTAAACGAGACTGACACCTGTTAACTCTCCTGTGCACATGAAGAGCAGTACCTAGTGCCACATTTTCTATACAATATAAAGCCTTCCCAGGTAGGGCAACTCATTTTAGTGCATTTCTGTACAGACTGTAAGCACACATGCAGATAGCCAACTATGCAGGGTTGGAAATACTTTTGTAAGCTGAAACTTGGAGGGTGGGGGCAACATTCCGAAATCATAGCAGAGCTCTTGTGGTTCATTGTTTTGTAGCATAGATGAAGACTTGAATCTTCTGTTGTTCTAGCAGACTCTTTAGGGAGAGTTTCCTGATAGGTATCTAGTATTGAATAAGCATAAGGAAATACTTTCATCAACTGGGACACAAATATTATGTGTCCTAACACATTCTAAGTTATGCACAGTCCAATGTTCACACAGTAACCTCATCTCTAAAATACTTGAGAAAACCCAAAGCATTTTTATGCCACAGTATTATAACCAAGGATCAGTTACATTACCCATCACTGTAGTGCCTACCTGCTCTAGAATAAAAAGAAAAAAAGAAAAAGGAAAAAAAAAAGGGCCTCACTTCCCAACAAGCATCAGGTTGGAAGCAGAGGTAAGTACCATTGCTAACCACAACAGAAAGCTCAGCGCTGCAATCCAGACAGAAGATCCATCTCGCCTCATGACAGGTGTCTGTAGTGTCAGTGGCTGCCTGCAAGCCACGTGTAAGTCAGGGGAGCCGGGGAGTAGTTCATCGACCGACGCCAGGCACCAGGATGAGCAGGTTCACATTCCTTGGCTGTACTTGCCCCAATGCAAACATCAGCATGCAATCAGAATCCCACCTTAATTCAAGAAAAGTGCTATGGGATCCTCAGTTATCACTCTATGTTTTACAATGTTGTATGAGTCAGTTTTGCAATGACTGTCCACTGAAAAAGTGCAGATGTTCTTCATCACAGAAAGAGAAAACTCCCCCAAGAGCTCCAACCATTAAACTTACAAATACTGGTTAATACTGGTGGGTACCTGTGCTTCAAAATCTCCCTTTTTAGAAGTGGGGAAACAATGCGGAAATTTGATCTATTGTGTGTAAGTAGCTATTGAGGGGGTTTTTCACTTTCTGTGGCAACTTCCATTTCAAAATATTTTCCTACGGAATACATCACCAAACCTCAAGTAACTTCACCTGTAAGTTTGTGTCATGCTGCTGGGTAAATCTACTTATCCTAGGATATCACAAGCTTAATGGAGAATACAGGTGTAACCCAGCACTGTTCAGTGTAGGGAACTGAGCCCTCTACTAGCTCTTTCCATCTCTAACTTACACAGTCATTCCAGGCATTATAAACAACTCCCAACAGTTTTACTGCGCTCCGGTCATTGATACTATCTTTCCATTACTACTGAATGCAAGCAAAAATATTTTCAAAGGAAAAAATAAATTAAATCAAAGAAAGTAGCTGTAGTTCATTGCACTCTATTTTTGTGCCTTCAGGTTAGGGCAGGGATATTTAACACTACAGAAGCTTAAAGATTATCTTCTCTCCTTGGGAGATATGAATATAGACAGGTATGGGACTCAGGTGGAGGACGCAAATTGGTACTATCATATTTACAGAAGCAAATACTGATATCCAGCCTGAATACACAGTACTCCGTTAAGTGCAAAAGGGAAAATGCTCCCCACCTTAAACTACTGCCTCATTACTCAGCAGTCAGAGACTGACTAGTTGTCAGAGTTACTGCTGTGCTCTCATTTCAGAGGAAAACGGAGGAGGAGAGTGTCTGCATCTTTGGGCTTTCTGGCCTACGGGGACTGCGTAAGGCCATGAATCACTTTGTATGGGATCCAGAAATGCTTTCTCTGCTCTGTGGAGGAGAAGGGAGTGCATTTTCCTGCCTCCAGACTTCGTTGGTGAACAAAAAAAAATCAGCTTTTGTCCAAAGTCAGCAAAACATGCATCAGGAAATTATTTCATGTAATGTGTGGACATTGCATGAGTTTCCTTCCCAATAATCAAAGTTATACTCAGACACCATATTACATATAATGTAATGAAAAAGCCACTTTCAAAATTGTACTGGACAAGGTTAAAAAAGGGAATGGCCTCATTTACTATAGTGTATTAGAGCTAATACACTAAATTCTAATCATTAGGTACTAGATACCTTTTCCTCTCCTTTGCTTTCAAGCAAAGCAGATAATTCTATGTGCTAAAAATTAGTGATTGAAATAATTTACTCTTTCTGTCAGAACACTTCTTATAAGCCAGCATTGTTAGATCATTCAAACCTTCAGGGAGGAATAGGTCTGACTTTATTTTTACAACACTAATTCTGGGGTCATTGAGAGGCTGACACTGGGAAGACAGCACTGTTTAAGATGGAACCGTGCTCTTTCACTGCACTCAGAAGCAAGGGCAAAACATGCCATGAAGAGGACAATACTGGGATGTCTCACCCAGTTGTGACACTGCTTTCTTTCTTTTAGCTCTTTTCCCTCTCCGTTCTGGCTCAGGATTATCTGTATTCTCTCTTTAGCTGAATTCCAGAGACAGCACAAGTAGCATCATCAGAGCAGGTACTCCTGGCATAAACAGTACATGAAGAGGAAAGCACTAGCTTGGCTCTACAGGAACTGATGCTCACAACTGAATTCTGATTGAGTGGTCCCAACAAATACTGAGAAACCAGCCACCCAGAGTTAAGATCTAAGCAAGATCAGAGTTTCTTCATCTCACTGTCAATGACAATCACTGAAGCCTGGCTCATAATGAGCTCAAACCTAAGAGGTGAAGCTCCACAGAAATAGAGAAAACATACCACAGGTTCATCTAGACACAGTCCTTTACCAGTAAGGAAAATCAACAAAAAGCCACATGGGCAGTCATCCCTGGACAGATGTGTTTTCTTGCCCTCTCGCTTCACACTGTCAATATAGTGGGAAGTGGCTTCCAAAACACCTTACAAGTGTGCATAAGCTACAAGAGGGAGCTGGGCTTGCAGGGGTGCACTGCTTATGAGCACAGCAGTGCTCAGATTCATAGTAATTTAAGTCACTTGCTGATGTGCTAAGTTCAGGAAGTTTCCTACATTTAACTAATAGAATGAGAAGGTGCCATATCCTTTCCACCCACCAGGCAATTTCTGTTTATCTCAGGTGACTGTACAGTGTGCCCTGGGCCCCCAGGTAAGGAGCACAGCAGCCTGAGGTTGGCTGAGATGAATCTGGGCTAAACCACTGCTACCAGTAGCTTTGAGTTCCTACCACAAATCAAGATACAATTGACCAGCATGCTGACAGCTCTTTCCAATGCTTCTCATGTCAGGCCTGAGCTGGGAGGCCTCCGGAAGTAGTTTCCCTCTCTCCCAGCCTGCAGTGCAAATACACACATGTTGTAAACACTAAATAAACTGGTAATTAATGGACTCTGCTTGTTCAAACATATAACAGTCAGACTGTCAGCAATAATGAATGCATACGACTTCTGTCTTCAGGCTGAACCCACCCAATTCTCCTCATCCTTAGCACAACTGAAAGGCTTAAAATATGCCAGCAGCACAAAGGAAACACGGGGACTCTGCATCTCTCATTAGCTGATCCACAGCACATGGTTTAATTTAAATTTTATATTCTGCAAAGAGACAGTTTTGTCACTGGGCTGTAAATACTACTATAACCAGTGGAATACATGGAACTCTAATATTTACAACAACTGAAAATTTGGCCCAGTGTACATCAGCCACCGCCTCTGACCACTTTACTGAAAGAAGACCTCCAATCCAACTGTATTTAGTCTGATAAACAATGTATTTCCTCTTCCTGTGTTTTTGAGACCAGATGTGCTAAGGCCTACCACTGTAGGCTGACAATTATTTCACAGAACAGTGCCAAAGTAGAAAATATCCCAGTTTAATAATGTAATTAACTTGGATCTCTATTTTTTCCCATTTTTAAAGAAGGTAAGATTCCCAGCCAACCTAAATGCAGTCTCTGCTAACAAAAATGGAGATATTTATTTGGACGCATTGCTTGGTTGTTGTTTAGGGTTTTGGTGGAGTTTTTTTGAAAGAAAATTAATTCTGGGTCAACCTTAAGGATTAAGGCAACTGCAGATTTTGCTTGCTAGAGGCATATTCCCAAGGATTTGTTTTAATGTTTTTGGAAACTTAAAAATAGCATCTATTTTCATTCCAGCTTTTTCCTTTCCTACTCAGCAAGCACAGATTCTTGACCCTGGATTCCCAGCAGAACTTGAAGCCAGTGTGAGTCTTTCTTATATCTGCTGGCATCTAAAACAGCCTCATCCATACCATTACCAGCCAAACAAGAATCCCTCCCAACCACATGCAGCAGTCAATGCTGAAAAGGCCAGATCCTGATCTCTCTTGCACCACCTCCCATCCAGAGTCATAAACACTCCATGAAATACGATGACAACATTGGTTTGCTTCTCCCCCACCCCAATGGAGGGGATTCTTGGCTAGTCCTCTTTAGCACCCTTGACTGCTTTGTGCCTCACCAACTTGAGTCTTGGAAGCCAGGGAATAGTTTTCATCATCACATTCATGACACACACCATAAGCTATTGCCTTTTTCTCTCCAGTAATCTGAAGCAGACAGAAGAGTTCACTCCAGCAAATGACCTTCATACAGAACATCCTCCTGCAGCTCAGAGAGCTTGTTCAATCTGTAAGAAGGGCAGCTACAAGTGTTCAGAGAGGAAGGTGAGCCTGGGAGGTTAACAGTATTTTTTGTCAGACATCATTCCCTTTCTTGCTTTGACTTGAGCTTCACTCACAATCAAGTATGAAAACCAGATGTAACACGGACTCCTCTGCTTCAGAAAATCATGACTAAAAGGGCTTTCTTGGTCTTTTCACAGTATGGGAGAAAGAATAATTCTAGAATAGATTCTTGGAGATGGGGAAACATTAGGAGACATTTTCTCTACACTAATCTGTTCTCAGTCACCAGATGCAGAAGCCTACAGAGAAGATGCTAACAGATGTGCAAAAGGAGACTGCTAGTATCCTTTCCATTAGTGCCAATGTAAAAATCAGACAATGCTGGTGGCAGCAGCACCAATTCATCATCATCTTTTGACATCTAAAGTAACTTATCCCTAAAACTGCAGGCTCGCAGTAGCAAGAACACAAACTACTCTTCCTCAGAGTACCCGTTCTCTAGGATGCCAAACATCTGCCTAAACTAACTTGTGTGAATTTGGCCCACTGCTTTTAAGTTGATAATTCAAACGTACTATGATGCAACTGTCTTGAGACCAAATTTTTTTTTTCTATTTTAAATACACTTATTCAAGATGTGGATGTTTTGTATCAGATTAAACTACTACTGGAGTCCAGTTCAGGTAGCTCAAACCACCTCTAAAAATAAGTGCATTCACCCAGCAGTGCTAAGAGCAATGAGCACAGTGGAGAGTTCAACAATTAGGATAAATTACAGTTAAACCCGCACGCAAATCACTCAACTGGGCTATCGATGAAGAACAATTCAACACTAGTGTGTTTATAATTCCTAAGCATCTAATAGCCATATAACCTAATCATTTTGTTTGAGAATTAAACACTATGTCATTGCCACAACTTACTTGAAAACCTTTCTTACTAACACCAAAAGATGCTTTTCATCTCCATATCTGTGTACTCTTACAAACCCCTAAGCAACCGTGAATGACTTTTAGGCAGTTTCCAGCTCATATTTACCTTAAAACTCAGTGTAAGATTTCAAGAAATTATTCTTTTTAGCTAGAAATATACATACTTCTCTTACCATTTCCAACAAAGGAAAGAATGCACAAGCTAAAAATGAGTGTTACTATCAACTGCATCAAGTCTGTCAGGCATTTAAATTAAATTGATGTAGGATACACTGATTAACTGTAACAAAAAGCATCTTCTAGCATCAGACTCATTCAGTTAGCTCATAATTATCAATAAGGAAGATTTCAGTCCAAGTTCTGTAAACCCCAAACACTCTGAAGATAAGCAAAAGGTGCTGATGTCACCTTATTTTCTTAAAGCAATCAATCCTCACCCCTAGGTTCATTGATTCCTTTTGTCACACTTTTCCCCTTCTCTTTTTGTTTCGAACTCTTTCCTTAAGAAATAAACCCAGGCCTTGAAACCTTTAAGATGAAGTGATGTTTCCAAAAAGACATCTAAGATTTTTGTGTTTTCCTCCTTCATGAGCAGGCAAAATGTTCTCCTACATCAACAAAAAAAGGTGTCTGTGTTTTTTTGGAATCAAACAACATAAGGCAATTAAATACTGAGAAGCAGTCACATGTATGATGAACATGAACCTTCCCATCAGTGATGTGGAAAAGGAGCTGAACTTGATCTGATTTATAACCCCCTGTCCTAGGCTGGCCTGAGGATGTTCATCTCTGTAGCAACGAAGCAAGCAGTTGTTGCCTCCACAGGTAGCATCGTGCCCATGTTCTTGTAGGTGGAAGAAAGATGCTAAGCAGCTGCTTGCTAAACTGAAGGCCATGAAAAATCATTTGGCTCTTCACTGTAACATCAAACCTAATTCATAGGTTTTTGGCCCCCAAATCCCAAATTGCACATCAGTCTGTTTTTGAAAGTTTACGTTTAACATGTCTGGGGGGTTCCCAAGTATCACTATCGTCTGTTTCTTCCTCGTCTTCCTGATCGTCCAGCATTTCGTCTTCCTCCTCGTTCTCATCAAACAGCTCTATTCCAAGATCTAATCTTCTTTGCCTCTCTGCAAACCACTCTCTGACCTGCTCGTATCCCATGTGAGATTTGGCTACCAGTTCATCGAGGTCTTGCTCATTAAGGAATTTGTGCTTCATATAGTAGTCCTTCAGGATTGCTGTTCCAGTTTTAAATTTTATGACAGACACACCTCTGTCCCAGCAATTTAACCTCTTGCTTCCCCGAGGTCTCCCCCGAGGCCTCCCTCTCCCCCTCCCTTTTGGTCTTCCTCTCCCTCTCCTCCTGGCAAAACCTTGGCCGTTCAGACTGTTTGCACTGGCGCTCTGGTAATAGTAATACCATTTCAATCCACCATTTTTCCAGGCATAGCGAGTATCTCCAAACCAACTCACAATTTCTGATCTTGGAAGCCCAGTTTCTTCTGCCAGCTTGTTGTATTCTTGTGGAGATGGCCACTGAGTACGAACAAAGGAACTTTTGAGCATGTGCAACTGCTCTGGTGATTTTTTGCCTACTTTGCTCGAAGTGGAACATTTTGTTCCTGCTGCTCCATCTCCCACAGATGTTTCTCCAGCCTCTTCTTTTGAGCTGCCAGCATTGCTTTCATTCAAGTCAGCTCCCTCTTCCTTCAAGACATTTGATTTCCTCTTTTCTGTAAACCAGGCATCAATCTCTCTCCTAGTCAGTTTGGTTTGGGCTCTTAACCTATTCATCTCTTCATCAGTGAGAACAGGGTTATTCAGAAAACTTGCCTGGAGGACTTGCAGTTGTTCAGCAGTCTTCTCTTTGAATTTCTGTGGGGTGAAATCAGGAAAAGCACTCCACGATGACTTGCTCTGTGGAGTGACTCCTGTTGGGGACTCATTCATTTCATCGCTTGAATCAATAACAATGGTGGCACATGAATCACTGTTGAGGTGAATCCCATGATTATTCTTTGAGTTTCTCTGATTATAGCGTGTATCACTGAACCACTTTTTGATCTCTCCTTTAGTCAGGCCTGTTATTTTCATAAGTCTAACAATCTCTGAGTCTTGAGGAAACTGATTTTTAAGGTAGCTGACTTTCAATTCTGCCAATTGTTCCTTAGTTTTTTTTGCTCGGATGCCAAAGGAGTCAGGATTCATCACCGTGGATTCATTTTTGATGGGCTGAGGGGCTGGAACAGCAGCTACTTGTTTGGTTTCTGCAATAGGCTGAGCACTGTGAATCTGACTCTTCTGTAGCTGTGTTTGGTTTGGGACTCCCGCTACAGTCAAAGCTATCGGGGCTGTTACTGGTAACGTATTTGCACCTGCAACTTGAGTGAGAACAAGTCCTGGCTGACCAACTATTTGGCATGTCTGTAAAATGGAAGGTAAACCATTGCTAGCGGCAGAAATGTGTGCTGGAATAACGGTAATTGTCTGTGGCACAGTATGCACTGTGCCATTAAATTGTTTCCTCCTTGCTTCCTCCACTTCCTCTGGCGTCCAGCTCACACCGTGCTTCAGACGCTGGGCAGAAAACCATATTTTAATCTGTTCCTCTGTGTACTTGGCTTGAGTGGAAAGAACAGTGATTTCCGACATGGTTGGATATGGGAATTTGTTGTAGGTGTTAAGCAAAAGAGGATTGTTATCCAAAGCAGTATTATAGGCTGGAATGCTATTTACAGGTATTAGGACTTTTGGAATCAGGTTTGAGTTCTGTGGAGCTGTAACAGCTGTTATAACCTGTGCCACCCCAGGCTGAAGCACTGGTGCCGGGGTCACCACTGCACCAGCCACATCTGCTGCACTGCAAACAACTGAATGGCTTGGTTTTGACTCAGAAACTGCCGGTGGGGGGTTTTCTACTACTTCTTCAGAGTTTGGCTCATTTTCAGTTTCCTTTTCTTCACCAGGAATGTCATCAACTACACTGTGGAAAACAGCGATACGTTTAGTCTCGGTTTTGTTTTTCATCATTTTCATGATAGGAGTTTTGCTAATTGAGATCCCTGATGACGGGAC
Source organism: Neopelma chrysocephalum (assembly GCF_003984885.1). Taxonomy (NCBI): domain Eukaryota; kingdom Metazoa; phylum Chordata; class Aves; order Passeriformes; family Pipridae; genus Neopelma; species Neopelma chrysocephalum. The sequence continues at coordinate 5,870,857 of NW_020897725.1, forward strand.
CTCAGAAGAGTCGGCCTGTCCAGCATTTTCTTCTCTAACAAAACTTCCATCAAAAGTGAGATCATTTACTGTTTGTTCAAAGATTGTCTGATTATTACGTTTCACCATGGTCAATTTAAAATTCTCCTCTCCAGGGTGGTGCTTCACATTATGTTCTGAGAGGGCATCATATCTTTTGGTAAGGAAATTACATTCTAAACAAACATAAGATGAATTTAACACTACGTTGGGATGTTCTGAATCCACATGAAAAGTAAACATATTGAGATCTGGAGTCTGGAAAGTACAGTATTTACACTCATAACCACCTTCTACTTTATTTGTATTTTTCTGATTGTCTGAATCCACATACTCATGAACATCCTCATCACTTGTTACACTCTCTGCTGTAGGGTTTTCTGCTGGCGTGAGCACAGGTTGTCCTTCCTCCAGGTCTGATACCATTTCCAGATCTGGGTCCTGCTCATTGGCTAAGACCATGCACGGTGTTGTTGATTTTCGTTTACTTGCCATGACTGTTACTGTGAAAATGATACCGACTGGTCAGATACAGACTCAGCTTCAAGCTCTTCTTGATTAATAATAATAGTAATAATGGCTTTCGGTACTTTAAGTCAGTTCTTGTAAAGTCTCAACATTTATCCCGTTAGCAGCTTTTCCTTTGTAGTGCAATCAGATTTAAAATAGATAGTTGAGGATGAGATGTTGAGACATGCTGTTTTAAAGTCCACATCCACCACCTGTAGCAAAGAAGAGACAGTGAAATTAGTTCAATTTAAAGAGTAACTTCTATTCTGCTACATATTACGGCTTAATGTTATTCAGTCCTTTGAGGTTCCATTGTTATCCCCTTCAGGGGATAACCAGCAGACCCATTCCAAGAAGAGATAATCGAAGCTAAGAAAGGCAAAATCCAATCAGTTTATATCAGGCTGAAATTTGTTTCAGTTCATGTAAATGCAGTGAAAGAACATAAACAACACAATGGTATAAAACAAGTAACTTCCTGACTGTTTCCCTTTCTTCAGAAGCCTTTTTCTTGGCACAGTGCTGGGGTCACTCTTGCCTTTGGATGCTTTGCCTAACCTATTACAACCTCTCTCCACAGCTCTGTGAGCTGAAGTTCTTCCTATCATTAACTTGAGCCCGCTATGACATCTCCACTACCAAATCCGTCATGTCTTTCATGTCAGAGGCTCTGAGGGGTCCCAGAAAAGGCAGGTTTAGAGTGTTTTACTATTGTATTATACATGCAAGCATGACCATGTGCAGGGCCTTTCTCCCATGTCTGAAAACAGGCAAAACTATCTTTTTAAGGCACTCTGACAGACAACTATCCTTTCTTCCTAGCCTCCCAATTATCATTCTCCAATTGAAGACCAATCCCAATCCAATAAAAGTTGATTGCTAGCACATGGCAATTAGCTAAAATCTGTTTTCATGCCTCTATGCATTAACGGAGAGATGACTGATTGTGTGAACGTACCACAGAGAAAGAGCATTAAAGAATGATATAGCAAGCAGAAGCCAAACAAAATTATGTATTCTCTGCTTGGAATTCTTTGTGCATTTCTAAGAAAAACTGAAGTACCACCAAATAAAGCTGAGGCTTACAGAAATTCAAAGAATATATTCTTAAATTAGCATAGACTGGAGTGAATTTTATCCCACAGAGACCACAACTAGTCTGCTGGAAATGATGCACAAACTTCCGCAGAGGGTTATAAACTCTGTAATAGTTTTCTTCTTGAATTAAAATCTGATACTGATTTCTCATACCAAAAATCCCATAGGTACAAGAACTTTGAGACAGTGGAACATCATCTACTTCCCTAAGTGGGGGTATCCTCAAGTCCAAGAGGAATGCATCCCCAAGTAGCTGTTTCAGAAAGTTTAGAAAGGGAACAGAATGTTAACAGGTTAAAAAATGAGGGCCATCTTTGCAACAGAAAGTCTTAAAGGAAAAAGAACAGTGTAAAAGAAAGCAAGGCAGTTACAAGAAATGGGAAGGGGAAAAGAAATACTATTTTTCACTGTATGATGATTCTTTTTTGATTATGGGAGGGCAGAATAGGAAGGAAGATCAATAATTCTTAGCTTCACATTTTTTCTTCAGACAAAAGACAAAAGTTTTCATCCATACACGCCATTAGAGCTGCCCATAAGCTCTGTTTTTGAAACTGGATGTCTCACCTCACTTCTTCAGAAATATCTTCCCCAATAGTTTCTGTCACCCTCTGCACTACTTCTGTGACTACCTCCAAAGTGCACAGCCTCACATGACACACTTTTTATGCCAAGGATATGGTTAAATGGCATTAAGGACACTGACAACACTCAATAAATCTTGGGTAATCATCATTCCAGTAGAAAGATACCCTTCTTCCACAAGTTAATAGTGGCAGTCTGTAAAACTGAGCACTGAAGTGCAAAAGATATTTAATATATATATATAAAATACATATTGCAGGCGATGTCATTTCTCTCAGCAGCGAGAGAACCATGAAGCAAAGCTAAATGGATCCATTTGTCTCAGTGTCTTGAGGGACAAGAGGTAGAGCATTATTAACCGTGCTGCTTCTCTGTGGAGCTGGAGGGCTCTTGACAAAAGAAAGACAACTGCCAAGACCATGTTGAGCAATGCTCTGGGGGAAGAGCTGGGTGGTATTACCTAATCGTTCTGTGATCTTGAGTAAAATTTCAGAAATGCCAGAAATGCCCATTTTCAAAAGTGACTGCACAGCTCGTTTTGCTAACTGAAGTTGCATTTTGAGAAGGGACTGTGGCACTCTGCGGTGTCTCCTCCCAGGACAGCATGTAGGATCTATACACACGGCAGCCTGAGCGAGCTCAGGGGCTTGCTAAGGGTCCTGCTCTGGGATGGCCCAGTGTGCAAGTGAAAGCAATATTTGACCTGATGTGCAGTGTTGAGCCATGCTCAAGATAAGGCTGGAGATAAGGAATAAAATGGGAAACCTGTCCAAAAAAAGGAATAAATGTTTTTCTCCAGTCCCCTCCTGTACCCAATGGCATTCACAGTGTCTGTAAGCCTACAGGTCCACGTGCAATTACATCACCTGCAGCCTTTTAGCTAAATCTCTGTATCACATCTCTGTTGTGGCTCAATTTTGCTCACAGTTCATAGGCAAATTATCCTATCCCTCCACTGTTTACCAACAGAGCAACACATTTCTTTGATGCAAGCAGGTCTCAGAAAAAGAAAGCTCCATCTGTGCTCTTCTGATTACACTATGTAAGATGAGTGTTTTTTTTAAAAGGATGTTGTGATGTCAAAACCCTGTTTAATTCATGGCTATGAAGTGGTACAACAGCATTCATAAAATCTCAACAAAGTGAGATGCTTGCAATCCTTCCCAGCCTTCCTTCCTCTACAGACTTTACAGAAACCTCCACTCCCTTCTCCCTGGTGCTTATGTGATTATTCCACCTGTAGCACCATGTTCTCTCAGTTTAGCAGGGGATTATGAAAACTCACACTTGAGTAGTTTATCAAACCAATTATGCATCACCCTTGGAACCTGTAGTTCCTCTAAAACACCCCTCCCGTGCTTACAGGAATGTCAATTGGGACCTTGCCATGTATCTTGATTTCAGTAAGGTTTGCAACATTCCATTCCAGTAGGCCAATGACTCCAAAAAAAAATTAAATCAGATTGGCTTGACATAATGTGGTTTTGACAAATCCACCTTTGTAAGAACCTTGTTACAATTCTTTATGTTCTTACAGACTGTTTTTAAATAAATTCTTCCTGTATTGGCCTGGGAATGAAGACCCTGTTAACCAATTCGTGATGCACTATGTGTTCTCCTCCTCTACTCAGGTGTCTCCCTTGTTTAAGAGTAGGTACTATGATACTATGTTTGCCTGTCTTGAGTCCGTTAAGACCTCCTCCTCTTTTCCATGAATTCCTGAAGATCATCACTAATAGTTCATAGATTGTGTTCTCTCGTCCCTTACATATATTAGGGTCCAAGATGTGATTTAATATTGTTAAAGATTTTCTATTTTGATCTGGACTGTATTTTTATCCCTCACTGTTAATATTGACATTATATTGTGCAATTTGGTTTGTAATGAAATATTAAGCAAGGTGTTTGCTTTATGTCAAAAGCAGAATTTTTTTAATAAAAGAATGTGAAGAAAAATTATTTACACTCTTAATTTCTCACGACACTCATCACTGCAATCTCCTTCTCTAATTTCACCTCAGATTTTCACGGAATTGATATTCCTAGCAAATCAGCCCACAAAACAGACATTTTTCTAGGAATATAAAAACAGTAAGTGCAGGTATAGTTTTCTGAAGGTCCAGGATCTGATATTTTATCTTTCAGCAGGAAATTGGTCAGGACACGGTTCTTCAGAAACAGTTAGCAATCCCAATTAATGAACAATTATATTAAGACAGATTAATTCCAGAGTGGAATTCAGCATTTACAGTTGTCTCTATAGCAGTTTTAGATGGAGACTTACATAAATATTTTCTAAATGGGGGCAGAAACCTTCTAACCATTTGATTATAGTTTGAGAACAAAAAGACACAAGGTTGACAGTGAAAGACATACGTAAGGCACCTGTTTCCAGCACAATTTTTTTACTCACTTCTTCCTTCCCTCCCCCAAACAGCAGTAGCTGATGCAGCAAGAAAATAAATGAGTTTACAGAAAACGCTGCGTGTTCAGGGTGTATGGTTTATGAAAAGGCATTGCTTCCTGCCTGCTGTACAACACTTCCATCCAGCACGCAGGAAGAGCATGCCAACAAAAAATCCAAGCCCATGTAATGTGATTTTAAGAACATACACAGAGCGGCTCAGGAGAAGATGAAGTAATAGAAACTGCTTCTCACTTTTAAATCCAACTAGATTACAAATTGCCTACGACCTCTCTCAACACAGAAAATGTTGCCTTCTCCTTATAACCCACGACAATGTGCAGTTGCTGATCCTTTGTTTAGCCTCCTTCTATTACCATTTATTCAGAGTACATGTATCTATGTCAGAAACTATTCTGCAAAGAGCTCAAATAGGCTAATATGCTCTGATTTGTGCTGCCTCTCAGCGAGAAGGGTGAAGAACTTTGTGGTACAGTGCCATTTTCTTCAGTTGTTCATTATCTGTGAAGTTCAGAGGGTTACTGCTCATGACTACAAAACAAAGCCACATCTCTATATAAATCCTGCAATATTCACATTTGATTCCCATTTTAAAATAATTCAACACAGGAGCAAAACTTGTCACACTGATTTCAGCAGGACTTCATGTGTGCTACAAAGATAAGGGCATACTTGGGGGCCTTGCCCCAATACAACTGGTAATGAGGGAGGCGAGTACCAAAAGCAACTGTGCTGCCCATGCAGAGCTTCAGGGTGTGCCAAAGCCAGCCCCGTGATGGACACAAAGCTTAGCAGAGGCTGAAGGGAGCCTGCCACAGGACATGTGACTAGGCTTTCTCAGCTACTCCCTCTCAACACTGGTTTAATGGGTAACAAGCAGGTTCCATCAAAGTAAATTTCAGAATTTCATGCCAGAAGTGACCACCAAATGACCTAGATTATCTTTCTCTTCCAAAATACACTCCAGCTACCTCTACAGCAAGCACAGTAACTTCCGCCACTGCTTTTGATACAGAAAGCCATCACCAGATTTTATATCATGTATATCACGATCAAATGTCCCACTTAACAGTCATGGGTGCACTGATGAAGACTTTAACATATATGGTGCATGTCTCTGCTCCTCAGTCTTGTAAGCATGTATCTTCTGTGAGATACAGTCACCTTTAGCAGCTAAACCTCACATAGGCAGATTGTTTATTTTGTTGGCTCTACAGTGTCCAATTCAAATTGTGAGCACTCAGTACTTTTAACATCAGACACCTCTACATGATTATTCCTGAAAGTGAGTATCAGACTTGTGTAAATACTTATATCATAACCAACAAAATGGCAGCAGAGTCAGGGATTTTTTTTTAACGTATTTACAGCTCTGTTTTGTTTTGATTGCTTTTACATAGCAAAAAGAAAGGACAAAGAAATAAATTACTGACATGAAGAGAAGTTTTAATTTTAAACATTTAATTCAAGCCCCCAAAATGTTTCATACTGGCTTTAAAAAAAACCAGACCAGTAAGAAATTATTCATTTTAAAAATTGTTTATAAAAAAAAGTTTCTCCTTAAAACATCAAAACAAAAGATTTAATTCTCATGGGATTTCCTTCTTTAAAACAAAACAATCTGGCACACATATGATTTCACAAAATGTTCTTTCGACATGATTCTGCCTTTTTTTTTTTCCCAGAAGAAAAATTTCTAGAGGCATTCATTTTCCCAGGCCCTTGTCTAATACTGCAAGTACAAGACCTTCCTTTAACTTCCTGGAGTTCGTATCCCCAGACACCTTTCAGCTTCTTCAGAGCCCGAAGCTGCAGTCCCACAGATGGTGTCCTCGCTACCGAGCCCGACTCATTCCCTCATCATCCCTGGTGCTGCACAGGAACCCCCGCGCTTCTGAAGGTGACACAGCTCAGCACAGATTGTCTCGCTCTCCTCTCCCCCTCCTCCACTGATTCCCTCTATCCGTACGCGTCCCTGTCACACTGGAAACTACACTTCACATCGGCTGCTCTCTGCTTTCATTAATATTTGGCTGTCACTGTTCAAAATGTATTTCTCAACAGTAATTAAGAGTATTGGAAGCGCTCTACCCTTACAAAGTAGGACTAGGTCTCAGGGTTGACCAGCTTCCAGCACCTTTATACCTTCTGCTCGGCCAGTGGCCTTTGCAGAAGCCTGAGGAGCAGCTGCAGGTTAAGGATTACACTGATGCATGGCAATACAAGAACCCAGACAGACAGGGAAGGAGAATCCATTTAATATAGGTGGTTTAAAGCAGCATGCAGTTGTGCATGACAGGCATAAAAGCATGATCAAGAGAAGGTAATAAAACATCCTGCAAATTCTACCTTGGATACAAAAAGGTAGTGATATATTATGTCTCATAATTCTGCCTTTTTTTTTTTTAACAGTGGAATGCATTTCTCAGACCTCAAGGCTAGATCCTTGCCAAATTTCAAGTTCCTATGTCAAATCCCTGAAGCACAGAGCTGCTCAGAAAAAGAAAGATAATACGGCATTTACATGGAGATTGCTTCTCTTCCTCTCCTTGCTTCCCTCCTCTCTCTGTTAATTTTGCTCTTGAACCAGCTGAATGTTCCTCCAAAACTCAAGGAACAGAAAACAAAAGCAGCCTCAAGACAGAAACAATGTGTGAGAAATTCCCATTTCAACCATCACAAGAAACTGAAAACAAAGACTTACAGTGGCCTCACCAGGTGACACTAATACACATTACTACGCGTTCCACACATACACACAGACTTGCATATACGAGGCCCATAATTTAGGAAACTTCTAAAAGATCTCAAAATACTTGAAATAAATGTATAAACTCAGTGTTTCCATGAACCAGTGTTTTATGAATGAGGAAAAGCAAGGACTTGGAGTGTCACTTGAAAAGCAAAAAGGATCATAGTTCTATTACACTGACTTAGGTAACCCCATGTCAAGGTGAAGGCTATAAGGCATATTTTTAAGGCTTCAACTGCTCTTTAGAGCCTCCTCTATCACTGGGTCCACCACGAGCTTTTGCTCACATGTGCAGAAGAATCTTCCCTGTGTGCCTCGGACTCACCTGCTTCCCACTCCACACCCTTCTTAAAGCCTCCTCCAGCCTCGCAGGTCTGCTACCACTCCGTGAGAAGGTTGAGTGCAGAGTACGTAAAAAGTCCTTTATGTTCTTTGGCACATGACTTGCATCTCCATTTATGAAGCAAAAAATGCGATTTCGGAGCTGGTATTTTAGGAGTTTTTTTTAATGTGGTTCCAGAATATTTCCAGTATCATATAACAGCTTTACAGCTATAAGCTGAATCACACAAGTTAAGGACAGACAAAACAAAGAATTGATCTAGTCCATGCTGACAGACTCCTCTATACTGGAAAAATGCAGAAGAATTTCGTGTTCATGCTTGCAAGCAGAGAGGATCTTACAGCATTTCTCCAGGATGTTATCCTCTGACCTTGAAACAACCAACGCTGGTCACAGAACAGCACATTCACAACTCAAATACAGCATATTAGTTCCCCTCTCTGTATTTAGGGTACTTGGTCACTGCCACTAAGTGCAAGTATTCCTAGTGCAGCACTAAATTGGGCTAGCACCAGGGGGACTGTCAAGCTAACTCAGGCTTGCCTCTCCCTGCAACACCAACATACTCTTGGTCTGCAGCAGACAACTTTAGGGGCATGGTGATGGTGGAGCAACAGCACCTCAGCACTGGCAAGGAATTGTAACTAGTTGTCTGGAGAGGTTGTAAAGATCTGCTGGGAACTTTTAAGGAATTTCCATCCTTGAAAGTATTCAAAACTTGGTAAGACCCTGAACAACTCCATCTACCGTCACAGATAACTCTGCTTTGAGCAGGAGGCTGAACTAGATGATCTTCAAAAGTCCCTTCTACTCTAATGTTTCTCTTCAGGATTTTGAGATGCTTCAGCCTCTAACAAAGAGGAAGGAGGACAGGCCAAGCTGCCTGCATAAACACTCTCTGCAGGTCTCAACTATCTAGTAAAATGCCATTGTGTACCAAGTTAACCTTTGTGAAAAGCAAAGCATTTTTATTTGCAACGGTGACCTGACTCCACCCCCCTGCTGAGTACTGTACTGTACTTCTTGGATGCTCCTGCTGATTTCTGTGGGAGATAATGTCTTACTCCTTGTGTGACAAGACCTACTCCCTCACCCCCTACCCAGCCCCCTCATCATGCATTCACAGAGGGGATAAACATTGTTTACTGCCCATCGGCCCAGTGACAAAAAAGGTAAAAGACAGGGGATTACAGAGCCTTTCAAACACACCCCGTGTCACTGTGGAAGTCAGAGAGATGACCATGTACTCAAGTTACCATGAAGTAACAAAGGGTCTTAAAGAGTCAGCAGAACAGAACAAGTATCAGCCCATGGCAACAGGGAGCAGGAGGTTTGAAGTTACCGTGTTTCACATATTCCACCCCACAGACTCTCTTGGACCAGGAGCCCACAGTCCCACTTGCTCCTGGTTCACCTAAAGGAAGGCCTTCACTGCAGCAGCAGACTAACTCAGCACAAATCAACAAGTCTTTCACCAGGCTGGTTCCCTGTTCCACTGTTTTCCAGGCTGATGCTCCAAATCTTGCTTGTAAACCTCACCTCTGTGACTTCCTCTGCACCAGACCTGTGACCCTTCTCATCACTGCTCAGAGCCTACTCGAGAGGACGATTCCCATTCTGGGAGCCACCAGATGAGGAAAGAGAGAGGCTGCACCTTTTGCCCTGTTCTGCTGGAGCTGTCTGTCATGTGAGTCTCTCTTATAGGACAAACACAAACCTCCGATGTTCAGTCCTGGCAGGGAAGTAACAGTGTGGATTTCTGAAAACAGACTACCCACTTTCACTTTTTGTCTCTCAAGTACAAAGCATAAGGGTGGAAAATTAGCAGAACAGGATTTAAGTGGAATATACGGAGTTAACTAAAACACTGCGCTTAAAATTAATAGCTGTGGAGTTGCTTTTTTCTTTTTTTGCATTAGATTTAAACACCATCAAAAAATGGATTAGTTCTGTTTTAAAAAATGTAGGTAGCTTAAAGCTGCATAAATATCTCACTGATTTAAGTGACAATGAGCAGTAAAATTTTATTAAGAAATATTGTATGAGTTGATAAAAACACATTTAAGAGGCAATAGAAAAGCTTAAAAAACATTACACAGCATAAAAGAGCATCAGGGTTGGGGAAGGAAGGAAAATAAGAATCAGTACAATGTTTAAACCACAAAACTATTTCGAGTAGGAAAATCAAAAATTTTGCTCAGAAACACTTTGTTCATTTACATTCATGTTTCAGGAACACATTCTCTCATATGAGAAACACCTATTTAATTTACCAACATTAAACCAGACATACTTATTAAGAGCACCAATGACTGCCTGAAGGTGTAACTGTAAACAGCTAAGTTTTTATTAATAGAATAAAAGCACTTAAAAAAAATCAGTATTATGACAGTTTTAGTTCATATCACCACTTTTTTAGTTAACTAGGTTGGAAATTCTTAGTGAAAACACTAAATTAATGACAGTTAATGACTAACCTTTATACAGACATTCACTTGGTACACAGTGAAAGTAGAAATTACTTTCTGAATGACAGAAGTGTCCTGCCTCAAAGTTTAAAAAGCAGGACAGGTTTTTTTCTGTGTAAGACCTCCAATTCAAGCTTGAGGGCTAAAATCTTAACAGACATGGATACATCATCACAGAAACAATAAATTTAACCTAGTAAGTTTAAAAAAGTATCATTTTCTGTCTCACAAAACAGTAGGTTTAAAAAAAAAGTCACGTTTGAATAAATGTGTTCTTAGGTAGGCTATATTTACAATAGTTTAATAATACAGACATGTTATGCTGTTTGGGTGAATTTTAAATTAGATTTTGATTTCCAATCAAATGTAGTTTGACATAAATTGGGAATAACAGGAACTAATCACTAACTGAAAAACAGGATATGTATAATTCACTGTTTTCTAAGAAAATGACAAAAGCCAAAATGAATACTCTGAGTGTATGTTGAGATAAAGAACTGATCAGCTAAACGCTCCCTGATATAATGTATCCCTTTACAAAACAAAACTCTCCAAACTACCACAATATCAAACAATGAGAATCCCTCACCATTTATTTAAGTTATCAAAAGCACAAATCCAAATCAAGGCAAGCAGGAATCATTTATATCGAGGTTCCCTACGTGCAGATTTGAGCTGTGATCAAATCACCTATTTTAATTATTCCATTTCCTATATATCAGGATTGTTTTTGAATTAATCCATTAGTTAAACGTTATCTGGGGGAGATGGGGGAATACAAATACTGGTAAGGAGAGGTAAGACGAACATGTTTTGTATGATTATTAAATCAACCAAATCAGAAGAGCCCAGTACACGACTGGGGCGTGGTACCTAAAGAGAATGTTTGTAAGAGTGTCCAAGTTAAGCACAGAGAATAGGCAGGCCTGGAAGCCCTATGGGAGTAAGATGCATCTGTTGTTGTAGGCAGCCCCAGCAAAATGTTACTGGTTCACTAGCCTGGGGCAAGCTTTTTCTTTTTTTCCTTCTTTTCCTTTTTTGACAGCCAAGTACAATATTAGCTTGCTTTTTTTCTGTTTTATTGTCATCGTCAAGCTGAGGCCGGGTGAGAATATTTAGTGTCTAGACTAATAAATGTTTGTAGGGATTTTGCAAGACTGGTTTATGGGAACAGAATCCACTTTTTGTTTTTCTGCTGGAAAAAGCAGCATTAAAAGCAAATGAGCACCATCATGCATTTGTTTTAAATTGCATATTAGAGCACTGCTATTTTCTGTGCAATCAATACATAATTTGGAAGAAAAATGCTTTTAAAATTCAAAGCTATCCCTGAGCAGCTAAGGTTCTCTTGGAAACTGAAGGAGGAGTCTGAAATTATTGTTCTTTTGTTTGCATCCCCCAGTGGGAAAGGCAGCACACAACTAGAAACCACTGTGCTTTGAGGCAGCACGAATCACTAAGAATAAAGATCAACCCCCCCTTCATTTAAACATTAGATATTAAAATTGAATATAGGATGAAGGCAAACTAAACACTTCCCTTTTCAAGCAGTTTTTGGGTTAAATAAAATAGCAAAGGGACTACATAAATCTTGTAACTGTCTCTACAGAAATTAAGAAAAGGTATTTTGCATAACATGGCCTGTCTAGACCCCAATTACAAGCATCAACTTAATCACTGGAAATTACTAGGATATGCATGGGCCAAAGCCTACATTTTCTTTTTAATATTTGTTTTGGAGGGCGGGGTATCTCAAGATGAAATGGCTGACTGAGCTTTTTATTTCACTGCTTTGGGTGGAAATGACTGAATCTTTCCGCACAAAGTAGTGCTGAAGAAGCTGCTCTGGTGCAAACCAATCTCCAGTCCCAACCCTCCAGCCAGCTCTCACCCTCAGCCTGTCTCTCTCTCTTGCCAGCTCTCTGCAGCAACAGGGCTTAAATGCAGCCTGGTGAGGAAGAGGGCTCCTGCTCAGTAATTCACAGATAGTAATTACTATCTGTAATTCAGCATTACATCTGGAAATAGGATATTCACTCATATAAAGGAGCATATAGCTGCAAATTCTGCCCTCAGAACTAGCTTATGCCTATATGCATCTGACTTAAACTGCTGTAGAAGTATTTCCCACTCTATCAGTAAGCGTGTGTGACATCAGAGTATGGTGTTCACACTGTCATCATCCATGAAAGTATTAATATACTAGAAAGCTTTCAAAGCAAGGGATTCTGAACTAAAATTTCAGTGTATTCAGTAATGTAAAAATTCTCTCTCTGGACATTATACACAATGATATATCTTGCTAAGGATGTGCTCATGTGATTATTTCTTTACTACATGTGGAAAGAGTAAACTTATTTTACTTCAGTATTACTCTTTTCTCCCACCTCTTCCCTCCTTTCCCCAAAAGAAACACATAGCTGATAATAACAAAGCCTTATACTTCCCCTAAAGGAACCCAAGAAGTAGAGAATTAAAAAAAAAGGCTACTTATCAAGAATCAGAGTTAAAATGAATGGGTTTGGACTGTAAGATAAAACACCCAAAGTTGTAATCACCTCACCAAAAATAGTCTTCTTCCATGCTAAATTATTTCTTTTAATGAAATAAAAAAAATTAGTTCTCTACTTACCAACAAACTCCAACAAATTTAAGTAAAATGTATTGAGAAGTCAAATTTGAAAAACACTCACAAGGTACAAGGAGTAAAGTTGTGTGTGTTTGCATCATATTTAAACAGATACCTACAATGCCAGCAGGGATCTTGTAAAGCCATCAATTCCTCACACTGATCCATGCACAAAAAACATGAACTCGTGACACTCCAGGTATGGCAAACCTTTTGTCAGACAGATCCCCACCGAGGAGTTTGGAGAACAGAGAGCCATTAAGTATTCAACACTGCAAACAAGGCTGAACATTGTGCAGTGCTGAACGCTCCAAAAATTCCAATGAAGCTACAAATGTGTTTCACCTTGTGGAGAATCCTCCTGAGAAACGGGAACCCCTGAGCCTTCATGCTTGCTCCATCTAACTCACTTGGCAACTGCTGCCAAGTGCCCAACTCCTCCTGATACAGCTTGGATTTGCAGAGAGCCCTCAGCTCCCCTGATTTTGCCGAAGGCATCTGACCCATGTATAAGAAGTCAGTATTTTTCTACTTTGAAGGTATTCTAAACATGAACGAGAAATCTGGACTTTCTGAAAAAGCACACAGCTGTAAATAAGGTATTACGATCAGTCTTCTACAGCCCAAGTAGTAATAACTGTTCTTTCCTGACTCCTTCCGCATTGTGTCCCTTTTACTCTTTTTCGCACACAGAACATTCCTAGATCTCAACTGACCTGATTAACAAGAACCTTACACCCATGCACAGAGCCAGCAGGAGAGTTTTTAAATCAACAGCATTTTGGCATACAAAGCATGTCTTTCCATTATCATACAGGGAGGAAAGTAACCACATTAGTACCATGTTTTGTTTACATTAGTGTGTCTCATTTTTTAGGAAAGGCAAGCTTAGAAACCTCTACCAAGACTGCCCTGGACTATACAAACATGCACTTCCATCTATGAAGTTCTTAGCAACTTTCTAAGCTAAGACAATGTTAAGACAATCACATCCTAACCTATAACCAGTGACTCAAGCCTTAAAATCTATATACAATAATTGCCCAATTCACAGAATTAATTCAGGTAACAGCTATTTTCCGTCCAATACAGTTGGTTCAAAGATGCTTTGAAGATTCAGAGTGCTGAACACGTGGAACTTTCACCATCTCCATTAGAAAGTTCAAAAGCTCATATCTGTCCTCCTGCCTGGTGGAGTGAGTTTGGCACTCACAGAACGACGCTGGCTTTGCCAAGCAGCGAGGGCTGGTGTTACACACGCCTCATTGCACAGCTCTGTCTGCCCACTCTTCAAACAAAACTGCCAGCCTTTGGGTCTTGCTTGAGCAACAACTTCAAACTGTGGGTCCCTGGAAGCATGTTAAATTCCTTCAGCTCCTAGTGAGACCAATAGGCAAGGAAGGTGAGGAGCGTGTTGCAAAACACCACTGGGAGAAAGCCAAGCTGCACAGAATGAACCTAAAATACCAAATTCACTTTCTTAAATGGCTCCAAACATGATGTGAAACCTGTTCTTTCAGAGTAGAATATATTGAGCTCCTTTAGACCTGTCAGGCACAAGCAGAGGTCATGCTGCTAAAGGATGTTTGCAATATTAAGTTCTTTGCTACCTTTGACATCACTTAGGGAGTGCAAAAAGTAGCATATTCAAAGTTCCTTACAATTTTTCCCGAAGATTGTTTAATCACGTAACATCCATTCTTCTTTTAGTTGTCAGTAATTTTCCTAGCTTCTGTGCTTTAGCATGACAATGTGTCTTTTTATAATTTTAATGGTTTAATAAACATACACTACATTCAAGTTTTTGCCCCTTTTAGATCATACTCCTTTTCAGAGAATCCTACTGAACTGTAACATTTACTATGATCTCAAAGCACTTGAGGATAAAAGAGTGATACACATCTTCTAACAAGTGACAACAGCAGATTTTTGCTCAATTTGAGCTGATCCCTGAAGCTAGTTAGAAAGAATCCACTGGTAGTAGAGACACTGTTCTAAGAAATATGTACCACTTCACTGAACTTTGAAGTATATGAAAAAGACTTGAGTGCGCCTTCTGAACTTCATTCCAGTTCCTTGACAGAAAGACCACGGAACTGGAAATGCATCATCAGTTAAAGTGACGCAAGGCATAGAACTATGAAATGCTATCTGGGTCGCACAGGATAAAGAAATGTATCGTTTTTGGTAGCTTCCATCTCCACAGAAAAAGAAACAACTGTTTATGCAGCAAAATGGTTTGACTACTTGGAAAGATCATGAAATAGCCATGAAAAAAAAAAGAGAGAGAGAGAAAAAAAGAGAGAGAAGATGAATTGGAATAAGGACAATAAACTTGAATGAATAAGACTAATGATGCTGACAATATAAGAAACTTAATAACAACAAAATTGTATTCTTATATATTCGCAAAGCTCATGCTACTGACAGGTAGTGGGGAGCTACACGAGTAGAACACTAAGATCAGTATTGATGTCTATTTAAGAAATAGCAAGAAAACAAAAGGGAAAATGGTACTATACTGAAAATTGCATCACTTGTTTACAAGTCCCTGACAGCTCAGTGGTGAACCATCTTAGACATTTATGGATCAATGACCCCGCATCTGAAGCACAAGGAGAGAGAATATTGACCATTAATATACAGAATAGAACAGCACGTCCGTGCAGTCAGCTAAAAATGGGCATAACATTCCCTCACGCCACAACCCCAAAACTGTTATCACACAGGACTTTTATTTAACAGATACTAATCATTCTGTAAATGTACAGATCATTCTGTAAATTTTACAGCAGGCTCAGGACTTATAAAAATCAGAAAACATCAAAATACTGAATTTGGTACCGTGAAACCTTGACTAGATCTCAGCTTGACAAGTAAAGAGAAACTGATCATCAAAATAAAGATGAGCCAGAACTTATCTACAAGTGATTGTGCCTTGGTTATATTTATTATGCGCAAACAGAATAAAACCCAGTTCATACGTACTTGGTTCTTTTAAAGTTCCAGCTTCATAAAGCTGCAAAAAATCCTGTACTTGGATTTGAGGAAAGAATCTGACTTCAAAGACATATGACTTTTTATCAAGTAAGACTCTTTGAAAGTCACGTACAAAACAAATGGGTCACTGGTCGTAAGTAGATGAGAGTTAACCAAAAACTTAAACCTTTCCCTCAGAGTACATATAAACAAGTGGAGGGAAAACTAGGGGGACACCTCAGGGATAGCAATAAGCTTAACTAAAATGCTATAGACTACTCAGTGAAACAGAAGACACAAGAAAGAGTCTTTTTGGTACATTAGGAACAAAAGGAATCCAAACGTTATTATGAAGTCCATTATTTGATAGAAATTTTTCAGTACTGAGAATCTACAAAAGGCAGAACTGTTCAATTCAGTCTCCGACAATAAGTATTCTGACAAACTTTGTGATAAATATTGTCTATACCAATAATAAACTACAGTTATAAATGACAGCAATTAAGGCTAGACACCAGGACACTGCTAAAGCACTCACAGGTCATCAAGGGTATTGCAGGAAAAGAAATAATCCAGAAGAGATTATTATAAGAAGCACACGGAGAGTAGAAAAGTAAGCCTCACAAAAGAAAGCTCTACCTCAAAGTGCTATGTTTTACAAAGTCAAGTTTGGGGACAATTACAGTATACACAGGCATTATCCAGATGTGATAGCAGAGGGCTTTTCAGTCTAGCAAAGATACAAGAACCACTAGCCTGAATTTAAAAGCAAGTAATTTCAGTTATACAAAATGGCACCTACTTCTAATCGGCTCAGAGGAATTCATTTAACAACACAAGATAGACTGCCTTCCTGGCAATGTTTAAAGACAGCAACAAAAGGGTTTTCTCAATGATGCATTCTCTCTCAAAGAGGTCATAATTCAGGGCAGTCCTCTAGTCTGCATCACGTAGGTCGTTTTAAACAGGGTTTCTGTAAGTACTCACAAACTCTCTTTTTTTTGGCTTGAAAGCTTTCTGAAAAAAACCAAACTGACCACTGGTGAAAACCATCAGCACAGCTTTTAAAATTCCTCTCTCTTATGTTTGAGCGAATATTTGTTTTCATGTAACAAGTTTTATAACAAAATTCACTTTTTATTGATATGCTTCTATGCAGTTTGACATGCACAACATGCTCTCTGTACATCTCTATTTTAAAAAGTAGCATCTATTCCAGCTTGCAAACCCAGCCACCTCAGCCTTCACTATTTTACCTGACACTTTGTGCACAGTAAACTTCTCCATCCTTCTATTATTTAACCTGCCCAAGCGGCTCAGAAATTGTGGGTCCCTTCCAACTCAAGAATATTCTGTGATTCTGTGCAAACAAATAAAGCACAAGTACCTACCAGATGACGTTCACTACTGCAGATACTCTGAACCCTTTCAGAGATCCAGAACTGCCTCCATTACATGGTTTATTGAAGTCGGTGTTGATCTCCAGTGCTGCACATCCTGGTATAGGGGAGAGCCGAGCGTGAGAACGCACCCCTAAAAACCCTGACACCCCCGGAGGAGCAAACCAGACATCTTCCCCAACTTTGCCTGCACACACACTGTGCTGCTTCTCCACGCTCGCCCCCGCACCGCAACGCCACGGGATGCGAGACAACTCTGGAGCCAGAACTTCATGGCTTGTTGGCTGCCGTCAGTCTGTCTGTCAGTCTGTCCGTCCCAGCGCTGACACCGGGCGGGAACTCGCCGGCTCCTCCGGGCTCACCGGGATTACTGAACTTCTTTGACTCTCTTTTCTGACTGACGAGTCAGACGGATCTTCCCCCACTCAAAGCAAAACCCCGCACAGGCTCCCGGCACAGGGCGGAGGAGGGAAGAACGGGGAGAGGAGCTCGGGCTCGAAGGGGTTTAACCCCGCTGCGCGCCGGGCCGGGGGTACACGCACAGCCCGTTGCCAAGGGATGCCCCGGCTCCCCCTGCCCGCCCGGAGCCCGCCGCCCCCGACGGGCGATGACCCCCGGCCGTGGGGGCAGCGCCGCCGCCAGACAATGGGGAGGCGGGCGGGGCGCGGCCGCCCCACCGCGCCCACGCCGCGGGCGCCGTCCCCGC